>NW_027145225.1:0-25822 GCF_026170545.1 Melanerpes formicivorus | reverse complement strand
GCCCCAAGAGAATAGCTGGCTGTGCAGAGCACAACCTCTCCCTACAAGGAGAGGCTGAGGGAGCTGGGATTGTTTAGCGTGGAGAAGAGGAGGCTCAGGGGAGACCTTATTGCTGTCCACAACTACCTGAAGGGTGGTTGTAGCCAGCAGGAGGTTGGTCTCTTCTCCCAGGCAACCAGCACAAGAACAAGAGGACACAGTCTCAAGCTGCAGCAGGGGAAGTTTATGTTCAAGGTGAGGAGAAAGTTCTTCACAGAGAGTCATTAGGACTCTCTGGAGCCCATTAGGAATGGGCTGCCCAGGGAGGTGGTAGAGTCAACATCCCTGGAGGTGTTCAAGAGGGGATTGGACGTGGCACTTGGTGCCGTGGTTTAGTCATGAGGTCTGTGGTGACAGGTTGTACTTGATGATCTTTGAGGTCTTTTCCAACCTTGGTGATTCTGTGATTCTGTGCTTCATCTTACATCCTGGGGAGAAAAGCATACTCTAAGATGCTATTGCTGCTGTTATGCTGCTCCTTCAGCTCAGACCACTGACAACTCCAGGTCCGCTGCCCTTATCTGGTGCAGGATCTGCCAGCCAGAAGATGACACACATGCCTTGTTATAATGAATTGCTTAATTACAAGTTTGGCAATACGTAATACTTTGTGTTTGCTACTACCATCAAAGCAGAAGAAAATGAAAAAAACATCCATTACCCTGAGAGAAACGTCTGCTCTTACCATAAATTTCTGATAAAGAAATGAAGTAGGTTCAAGTTTAATCACACCAGCAGTAAATCAAATATCAAATTTAAAACAACGAATTACAAAGAGCCTCTCCTCACAGTCACTTAGCACTGATAAATTAGTAATGTAATATTAAATTATTCATATCTTTCTATGATTTTTTTTTTCCTTAGGACTATAATGATATACTGTACACAGCACTGATAATTTACTTAGGCTGAGTCCATTCATTTAATTATGCTGCTAAACTTGGTAGGCCAATTGGTCATCATGAGAGTTTCCAGGCAAGCTAATCACAAATATATAGAACATGTCCCTTATTGTCCCCAGCGGCTAAGTGCTAAAATGCTATTTAGTGCTCAGAAGGTTAATGTCCTGCTTATGTAAATTGTCCAATTTAACATTCAGCAGCAGTATCATAAATTCTGGCTCCAGGATTTCATTAAACGTATGTTCAAACTAGTTGACCTTAAAGGTTAACAAGCACAAGTTAAACAGGACAATTATTTAACTCGCTTCTTATCAAGAGAATGAAGCGCTCTAGCCATTTAATAGTTATGCATACTTCACAATTAGAATTCTTAAAAGGTCTCTGATAAGCGGCAGGTCATGAATTTTCATAAGGATGTCAGATAATAACTATTTATCTGCACTTGTTTTTCTTTCTTATAAACTTAAACTTTGATCTTAACATTCAATTAGAAATGATTCCACCGAGAAAGACTAGGTGACTCAAGGAGCCTGCCTTCACATTAATTTGAATCTAAATGAAGCTTTAAAAACATTGCATCCATATTGTCTCCTGCAGAAATTAATTCACGTGTTAGCGACCTGCTCCTCACGCGAGAAGCGCTTCAGCCTTCCAGCGTCAGGCAATCCAGTAACGCCGAATGCCAAATTATTGCATCAGATTAACCACTGCATTTTTATCTGAATCACAGGGAAAAAAAAGGTCTCCCTGTACATCACAAAATAATTTGTATTATACACAATCAACTTGCCTCTTACTACGTTAGCCAAAGATGAAGACAGATCGTCCGGGACCGTTTCTTTTCTCTACTGCCCTATTTCTCACACAGCCTCTTTTCCAGAGGCTTTGGTGAAATATGAACAACAGCAGCTCCTGAAAACGGCTGCCACAGCCACCGCTACCTACGGCAGCAGTGATGCATCGAGAGCAGCCCCTCTGCTGACATTTCAAATCCCCAAACTCACAACTTCTAAATGCAACAGGATCAAGTCATAGCTTCAGGGATACATTAAAACAGTAAACATACACAAGAAATCTCAGGAGCTGACAGTAACTACATTCCAAGGAAGTTGTAAAACAAATGAATAGAATAGAATAGAATAGAATAGAATAGAATAGAATAGAATAGAATAGAATAGAATAGAATAGAGTAGAGTAGAGTAGAGTAGAGTAGAATAGAATAGAATAGAATAGAATAGAATAGACCAGACCAGACCAGGTTGGAAGAGACCACTTCTTATTTTTTCTTTCTCCAAGCACAGTGGTATGATGTGGTTTAATTTTCAGATAAAAATGCATCTACAATCAGTTTTATACATCATGCAAACCCCACAGTATATATATATATGTAGAGAAAAAGAGCAGGGGGATGGGGGGGTGGGGGTTGAATCAAATCATTGTTTGAGAGATAAAAAGTATTTTCCTCTTTGAATATGACATAATATGAGGGTTTGGCTTTTTTTCGTGCAAGATTTTACTCTTGGTGTGTCTTTTGCAAAATAGGACCAAGGGACACTTCAGAGGTAGGGTTTAACTTTGTTTCAGTAGTCCCTAACCCAAATGTAATTCAGTTGGAGTAAACCTGTGAAGATGGAAATCTGCCTTCACATTTTTTTCAGTATTTATCTTAAAAGTTTTCTATTCTAGAAAAGATCAGAGCACTAAGCATTTTGGCTGTCAGGACAAATGCTCGAGAGTAAACTTATGTCATGTCAGCCACAAGGGGAAGGGACTAAGATTCCCTAAGTGCTACCACTTGCGCTATGTTTAAACAGCACGGGGAAGTATGATGTATCCTAATTTTGTGAAATTAGCAGATTACTTCTGTGTGGTTCACCAGATTTGTTTCCTAAAAGCACTGTAATTTAATGATGGCAAAGCAATAGCCTGGTGAAGGAGCAGACATTCTTCTTTCTAAAGGTTACGGAAAACCTTGAAGAAAGAAAAGAATTTTCTGGCATCCTGAATGACAGCATTTTATGACCTCATATGTGGGTCTTTTTCCAAACTTCATCTTTCCAATTCTTCCTGAAAGAGGACATAAATAAAACTGAATGGCTAATGGACTAAAAACACTTATGATCAGGTTTTCATAACGAACATTATTAATGGCTTCCTTTGCACATGCACTGACATATAGTGCAATACTCATTTCTAAAGTAAGATTTAGAGCCCTATTTGCAATAAAAAGCTAACAGATGCAAATAAAAAATAAGACATTCCATTACATAGCTACATGCAATGGATTTTTATTAAGGATAAACAGAAACAGTTTCTTCTAACTGCAAAAAGAGCTTCCACAGAGCTTCATCAGAAGCTCACATATGTATGGGGGGTCTACATTCATTTTCTCAGGCTGATGTGGGTATGTTTCTTTTATTGCTATAGAACAGAACAGAATAGAATAAACCAGCTTGGAAGAGACCATCGAGATCATGATGTCCAACCCACCATCCAACACCATCTAATCAACTAAACCATGGCACCAAACACCCCATCCAGTCTCCTCCTAAACACCTCCAGTGATGGTGACTCCACCACCTCCCCAGGCAGCCCATTCCAATGGGCAATGACTCTTTCTATGAAGAATTTCTTCCTAACATCCAGCCTAAACCTCCCCTGGCACAGCTTGAGGCTGTGTCCTCTTGTTCTGGTGCTGGCTGCCTGGGAGAAGAGACCAACCTCTGCCTGTTTACAACCCCCCTTCAGGTAGTTGTAGAGAGCAATAAGGTCTTCCCTGAAAAAAGTACTAAAAGTACTAAAATACTTGGGCCTGGTCTTAAATAGTAATATGCACACACATATCCTACTTTGACTCTCCCTAGAATTTTTGATCTTCTTTCCTGAAAAATCAGGTTGAGAGAGTTGTGACACTGAAATAGAAGTTGGTTTTCCTTCTGCCACCACGATACTCCCTGGCAACCACACTCCCACAAAGCAAATGAGGATCCTTCCAGTATGGGGAGGCTCATTCCCCACAGAGCAAAGACTGGACAGCTCCATGTGCCTCATTTACTCAATAGGACTCACTCTGAAAACAAAACCAAGAATAATTACTGAGCTAGCTGCTTTCTAAATTAAAAGTAGAGCTTTTTTCTCTGACTTTATATTTTTTTTATAATTTCCTCAGGTCTATTCCAAACATCCAAATTCATTGCAACAAAAGAAAATGACACTAAATCAAGCAATCCAGCTCCTCTATGAAGTTATTCTTTTCTCAGATACTTCATAAATAATGGGGTGATGAAGCTCAGATGAAACCTTGGGCCACAGGGCCAAAAGACCAAAAGATGACACAACCCTGAAGTTGAAGGTTTTACAGAAGTCAAGCACATCATGCCCAGAGACACCCACACTGTTGTGCTGGGTTGTTATTTGCAGAGAGGGTAAAGGTAGCAAAGATTAACCTATAGAAGATGGGCCTGAGAAAAGCAGACTCAAACACCTTTCACTCAACAAACCATGACAAACAGCTATGCAGGTTCAGTCAAGCCCCTTGTTCCAGTCAGTAACTTCATTTACTGGACAACTGCTCAGTGAATTCAGGGAGTTCATTTGCAATAATCATTACTGTTGGGACTAGGGAAGCAAAACAAAATGTGATTCAAGTTTTGTAAGCACTAGCATTCAGAAGCTGAAGCGTAATTTTACCGTAACAGGTTTGTCCATTAGCAATTCCTTCACCAAGGTAAATCACTAGAAGTTTACAGGCAAAAAAAAAACCAAACAAACTTGTTATTAGTCATTATGGTTTTGCATAGGGAATAAAACTATGGTATGAAATCCTATTTTCCTTGAACATAGTGGGAAATCTGCTACTGACTTCAGGGCAACCAGGAATTTACTCACTTGTTTTTTATTAGAAATGAAAGTCTCCAAAAAACATTCTGAAAAACAGTCCAAATGTTACCTGGGAGGGTACCTGCTGCAAGAACATGTAGAAAAGAATACGAGGACAGATTGGATGGTGAATCTCTCCAGGACCCATGCTAACAGTATGGCCTTCTTGTTTGCTAGAGTTACCTCTTTTCCTTTAGTTCTCCATCTCTAAACTTATACAATACCTTCTTACTGGAGAGTTAGGTCCCTCTAAACATGTTACAGGTATGGTAAGAATTTTCACAGAGCTCACTCTGTTTAAATAAATCTTAACCATGGATGTTAGCCAAGTTCTTATTCAGCTGAAGGAGTATTAGTTGGATTCACTTATTTGCAGATGATCTCCACTGTGAGGAGGAGGGAGTGGGAGGAATTGATTTTTAGAAATAAATTACTTTGCAGCAAAACATCTGAATGCAAAGTTTAGTTTCTTATGCTTAAAATGTTCTTGTGACCTTACTACTAGCAAAATTTAAATCCTCAAAAACAGGTCATTACTTGAAAATCTGAGAATACAATAGGAGACCAATTAGAAATCAATTCTCATTGTGCCTCAGCTGTTAGGAGGAAAAAAAAAAATGAAAACTTTATCATTTTACAGAAGATTTGCAGATATGAGAATCATGGGTTTTCTTCAGAACCCAGGTGCAAGTAGCACATTCTTCTACGAGCAGGTGACCCGCCTGGTGGATGTGGGGAGGCCTGTGGATGTAGTTTACCTGGACTTCAGCAAGGCCTTTGAACATGGGCTGAAGTCTCTTACTTTGCTACCAGTGGTAGTGATCAATGCCCACTGCTGCAACAGTCACCTCGGTTAGGAACTGGCTGGATGGCCGAACCCAGAGAGTGGTGGTGAATGGTGTCACATCCAGCTGGCGGCCAGTCAGTAGTGGAGTTCCCAGGGATCAGTGCTGGGCCCCATCCTCTTTAACATCTTTATTGATGATCTGGATGAGGGCATTGAGTCCATCATCAGTAAATTTGCTGATGACACCAAGCTGGGGACAGGAGTTGATCTGCTAGAGGGTAGAGAGGCTTTGCAGAGAGACCTCGACAGGCTGAACAGATGGGCAGAGTCCAACGGCATGAGATTTAACACATCCAAGTGCCAGGTTCTGCACATTGGCCACAACAACCCCATGCAGTGCTACAGGCTGGGGTCAGAGTGGCTGGAGAGCAGCCAGGCAGAGAGGGACCTGGGGGTGCTGGTTGATGGTAGGCTGAACATAAGCCTGCAGTGTGCCCAGGTGGCCAGGAGGGCCAATGGCATCCTGGCCTGCATTAAGAACAGTGTGGCCAGCAGGAGCAGGGAGGTCATTCTGCCCCTGTACACTGCACTGGTTAGGCCACACCTCGAGTACTGTGTCCAGTTCTGGGCCCCTCAGTTTAGGAAGGATCTTGACTTGCTGGAACAAGTCCAGAGAAGGGCAATGAAGTTGGTGAGGGGCTTGGAACACAAGCCCTATGAGGAGAGACTGAGGGAGCTGGGGCTGCTTAGCCTGGAGAGGAGGAGACTCAGGGGTGACCTTATTGCTCTCTACAACTACCTGAAGGGGGGTTGTAAACAGGCAGAGGTTGGTCTCTTCTCCCAGGCAGCCAGCACCAGAACAAGAGGACACAGTCTCAGGCTGCGCCAGGGGAAGTTCAGGCTGGAGGTCAGGAGGAAGTTTTACACGGAGAGAGTGATTGCCCATTGGAATGGACTGCCCGGGGAGGTGGTGGAGTCGCCGTCACTGGAGGTGTTCAGGAGGAGACTTGACAGGGTGCTTGGTTGCATGGGTTAGTTGATTAGGTGGTGTTGGGTGATAGGTTGGACGCGATGATCTTGAAGGTCTCTTCCAACATGGTCTATTCTATTCTATTCTATTCTATTCTATTCTATTCTATTCTATTCTATTCTATTCTATTCTATTCTATTCTATTCTATTCTATTCTATTCTATTCACATCCCAGTAAGAGCTCATATGCCCATAACCTCAGGTAGTCAGGCTTCATCAAGGTAATTACAGGCATGCTTAATAAGCATTTGTTTCACATGCACAAGTACTGATGGGGAGGTTCCATGTTCTCAGAGTTCACAGCTGGATAGGGGTTTGGAAACTTTTTTCACGTCAGATTCTATTATTTATTTACTTACTTATTTATTTTTACTGCCTGGAATCGGGTAGCTTACACCAATCAGGTGTTTTTGAAGGCAGATATATCAACATCTGGTATTAAATGAAGTGTTAAAGTAGATACAGTTGCTGATGTTGTGCAAACAAATTTGAAAGTAAAGGTCAATTTGAGCTAAAAAACCAGAATCTCCCAGTCTTATAGTTAAATAAGCTGTATAAGGAAAATTTCAAGCTAGTTCAACATGAAATCTTTCTCTATCTCTTACACCATTGTACAAGAGTATTATCTCATCCTCCTCAATTATCCCAATGAAGTTTTTGCTTTGCAGCTATAATATTTTTGGCTAACCCTTCTGCATCTCTATTTTGTAATGATTTTTATGGCTGATGTGAAGCCACTGCAGTGAAGTTTCACCTGGTTTTGTGACGACTGTTACAATAATTAACAAAGTAGATTTGGGAGGATTTTTACAATATGAGATAATAATTAAGCATAATTTTAAGATACTCAGGTAACAAACAGATAAATCTTTTGATTAAACATGTACATAAACTTCCCTGAGACTATTGGGTAGTAACAAATGACTCATCTTTTCATTAATCACTTCAGAGAATTTTCTTCTCATTGTCAGAATTTACAGGAACTGTCCCTGCACAACCCTCAGTGCCTACAAGCTAAGTCACTCTTCTGGCACTTGTGCCACTTTTGGAAGTTATTGTTACTTTTGGGGTATTAAAGCTTTGCATTACTTTCTACTACAGGCAGACTAAGCCACTAGAGTAGGAAACAACTGTCTAAGCAGCCCTGATTTTTTCTGTTTTTTTTCACATTTGCAAGTTTGATCTTTTCTAACCATTACTGAGCATTCTTCAAAATGATCAGGTGTGATGAATATGGCTGATCATAATTTGAATGGGAAAAGAAATGTCCAAAGCCTTAATGATTCAGATAAAATATTCATTGACTGTTTTGTTCTCCCATCTGCCTCCTCAAAAAGTCCTTAAATATTTAAAATCTACTCAGGACACTAAATTGTGTCCTTATTTTAGGGCACAAGCTCCTTTTCTCATTTGCTCATTGTAACTCCAGCTGACTCCTATGATTCAGATATTGACAAAATGGAGGAAATCTGCCAAGAATTCATAAAATTTTAGTTACTAGTTCAGGTTTTGAACTTGTTTGTCTCAGGTAATTCACTCCTATGAAATTTAGGAAAAGGGATGGTTGTTGAGCCTGCATGAATGAATTGAATCAGTGAAAAAGAAATAGAGAGGAATGCAAGATTTAGCTACCAGGTACATTGAGCCCTTTTATCTCTCTTTTATTTTTTTCTCTTTTAGTGGTGTTCCCCAGGGGTCAGTGCTGGGTCCAGTCTTGTCCAACATATTCTTCAACAACCTAGATAAAGAGATGGAGTGTGCCCCCAGCGAATCTGCTGATGACACAAAACTGGGAGGAGTGGCTGACACACCAGAAATCTGTGCTGCCATTCAGCAACACCTGGACAGACTGGACAGCTGGGCAAAGACAAGCTTAATGAAGTTCAACAATGATAAGTGTAGAGTTCTGCACCTAGGGAGGAATAATATCAAACACCTCTACAAGTTAGGGGTTGACCTGCTGGAGAGTAGCTCCATAGATAAGGACCTTGGAGTCCTGGTTGATAAGTTATCCATGGGACAGCAATGTGTCCTGGTGGCCAAGAAGGCCAATAGTATACTTGAGTGCATTAAGAAGAGTGTGTACTGCTGGTCAAGGGAAATCATCCTCCCCCCTCCACTCAGCTCTAGTTAGACCACATCTGGAATACTGTGTACAGTTACGGCCTTCCAGTTTAAGAGAGACAGGGAACTACTAGAGAGAGTTCAATGTAGGGCTGCAAAGATGAATGAGGGACTGGAGCATGTCTCTTATGAGGAGAGACTGAGAGATGTGGGGCTGTTTAGCCTGGAAAAGTGAAGGTTGAGAGAGGACCTTACCAATGTCTACAAATATCTGAAGGGTGGCCATCAAGAGGATGGAGCCACTCTCTTCTCAGTGATTCCAGTGATAGGACCAGAGGCAATGGGTGTAAAGTCAATCACAGGAAATTCCATCTCAATATGAGAAAAAAACTTTTTACTGTGAGGGTGATGGAGTACTGGAGCAGGCTGCCCAGAGAGGTTGTAGAGTGTCCTTCTCTATAGATATTCAAAACCCACCTGGACATGTTTCTGTGTGACCTGTCCTAAGTGGTCCTGCTTTGCAGGAGGGTTCGACTTGATCTGTAGAGGTCCTTTCCAATCCCTAGAGATTGTATGATTCAGTGATGGTATGAAGCTGTATTTCAAATGGCACCAAGGTATTGATTTGAAGCTAGTGTATAATAATCACTAGGTTAGCTATGTGCAGGATAGATTGTGTCAAATAATATAGACAGTTGCAAATTCAAGAACTTAAAAGTCAGGAAAACACAGATTAAAGATTAGCCAGCATTACTCTATATCTATGCAATGTGATAACTTGCTCCATTCAATGGGCAAGATTTCACAATTTATTTTTAGCCTCATTTTTTCAGTCCATAATTCCAAGTCTCAGAACTAAACTCCCCTCTTTTGAATGCACACAAGAGTTCTTGTTGGCTTTTCTATAGCTTCCATTGCTTATATAGCTAACAGTTGCACAGGTACTCATCTAAGCGTGAAAACTGCATTTCTGTTCATAAATACAGACATAAAGTTTTGGAAATGTTGTATTTACCCCTTTGTGTCTCTCTCTCTTAAAAGTTTTAAGATTTAGCTCACTGTTGGTTGCGAGGCTCAGAGGCCAAATGACTTCCCATGGAAAGGAATGGGACGTTTCCACCTGGCCTTTCTGGGAGCTGGACTAGAACTTCCACGAGACAAAACTTTTGCAGAGGACCAGGTACCATTTTATTATGATTTATTAAATGTCAGTTTATATGAATTTTATTGAATACAAGATTAGAGCAGTAGTTATTACATGACAGCACAGTGTTCTGTGATTTACTCATAACCTGCGCTGCTTTTTTCATCTGAAAGTACTGTGAGGAGTCAGGGGAAAACCAGAGTTAAATCAAACAAATGGAAATGAGAATCCACGCTTAAATATTTGGGCTCTGGAGAGCTTTATCATGCTCACCTTCTACCTGGTGTTATTGATCTTTTTAGTGCAGGAATCAGGCTGTGAATATGACCTACAAAAGTGGCAAAGATTTTGAACTTCATTACAGTGGCTTGGGATTCAGTCTTCATTGGAACGACAAGGACAATTGTTCAGTGGATATATGTGAGTCAGGGCAATTTGTTCACAAAGTGAAGAGGAAGAGGGTGGTAGCAGTCATAGAGGAAAGCTGGAAAAGAAAACACAGACACCCAGACCAGTTCATTTGGAATAATAAGGGCTTAAGGGTGAAGATAATGCCACAGAAATGCCTGAGGGATGCTACAATGCTCAAGCCCAGCTGATATATAAAGTTTAAGAAGAAAAAAAAATGTCACATTTAGAAGCTTATTTTAGGATTGCAAAGCCTTGTGACATCCTTCCCCCCCGCCCAGATGTTGGCTTTGCTTCATCCACAGATCAAAGTTTCATGCACTGTCTCATTAGCTATGGTTTTGCTACAGACCTGCACACACACACACCCCACCAGCTTGGCCTCTGCTGCTCTTCAGATGCTACAGACAAACTGGGAGGTATCTGCTGCTTTGTCTGGATTGGAAAAATTTTGTATGGTGGTTTTATCTCCAGCATTTCTCAGACCACAATTTCCATACAGAGAAATGTTCAGGCCAGAGTGATGGGAGACAATGACAGCCACTCAAAAGTAAGTTTGGCAAACAAATCTGCTGAATAATGCTTTGGGAGAATGCTTGTGGAGGGAAGTATGCTTGTGGAGGGAAGTATGCTGTCAGAGATGTGACTTGTTGACTCAGTCTGAGGGAAGAAGGCTCAGACCTGTCATTTACTGGAACCCATTACAGGACCTAATCAGAAGATTTCCATGTACTTCCAAGACATGTTCAATAAGGTCTGTGTACTAGGAAATGAGGACTGTAATTGGCATACAGGAAGAGCTTTTCATCTATGCAGTTTAATAACCTTTTCCTAGCAGTGCCCCTTCTGATGCAATGTGATTCAGAGACGAATTGTGGCAAGCAAATGGTGTCTTTATCATTGCATAGCAGACTTTACCAAATGGTTAGTGCTTATTATTGACAAATACACTAGAACTTGGAGCCCTACAGTGTAAAATGTTAGGAATTACGTCTCCTATAAAGCTTGGGCCTCTTCATTAAACATCATGAGGGTGTTTATGGTTTTCTTCGTATTCTGCAGATCACAGCAGAGGTCCAAATTTTTCAGCATGGGATTTTTCTTTGTTTGTAACACTGAATTAGATTGAAATTCTTTCCACATAGCTCTGTTCTGCAGGACAGCTTATGATAGAGACAATAAGTCCAGTACTGTTTGTCCTTAGCTGGCTCTGAACCAAGACATATATATTTAGCCTTTATAATCTTTCCTTGTGAAACATTTTCCCCAACCATGTAATAATTTCTGTCACTCTCTGCTGACCCACCTGATACTGACGTAGCAAAAGGAATTTGCTCTCTTGGCTGCCACCCATATCATTAGGGAAAACAAGGAAAGACAGAAGTACAAAGGCAAGTCATTGACTGTGCAGAGCAGCAACAAATAGAATATAAAAATGCAGGGTGTAGGAAGGAGATAGCATTTTAAAGGGTTTAAAACTTGCAGAATACTGAGAAATTACTACATGTAACATTTTTTGTCCTGCAGCACTTTTTATTCCATGAGGCACCACCATATGATAAAATAACATAAAACCAACAAAGTAAACTCAAAACCAAACCACCAGTCTGAGCTAATTATTATCTAAGTATGGCATTACCTTGCACCTCATTTACAACATGAGCCACTATTCCTTATTTTAATGCTTGTGTACACATGTTCTTTAAGGTGTCAGTGGGTGTGCAAATGAATAAGGTGTCCCATCCATATGATCATGCTTAATGATTATCACCTCAGACACCAAGCATTCTGGGCAAATCTTCTCAAATACATTACTAGCTATACTTAAATCTACAGACACACTTATCAACATCCAAGGTAATTTGTACTTCACCTTTAGAGCTCCATGCAATCCTAGAGCTTCTGCTTACCAGCATATTTGTTACAATAACAGCAGTTCTCGATAACTAACTTTTGTTTGGTTTAGTGTTTTTAAGTGTGGCCAGCAAGAGCAGGGAGGTCATTCTGTCCTGTGCTCAGCATTGTTTAGGCCACACAACTCTGTCCAGTTCTGGGTCACTCAGTTTAGGAAGGATGTTGACTTGCTGGAGCATGTCCAGAGAAGGGCAAAAAAGTTGGTGAGGGGTTTGGAGCACAGCCCTATGAGGAGAGGCTGAGGGAGCTGGGGTTGCTTAGCCTGGAGAAGAGGAGGTGCAGGGGAGACCTTATTGCTCTCTCTACAACTACCTGAAGGGGGGTTGTAGACAGGTGGGGGTTGGTCTCTTCTCCCAGGCAGCCAGCACCAGAACAAGAGGACACAGTCTCAAGCTGTGCCAGGGGAAGTTTAGACTGGATGTTAGGAAGAAGTTCTTCATAGGGAGAGTGATTGCCCATTGGAATGTGCTGCCCAGGGAGGTGGTGGAGTCACCATCACTGGAGGTGTTCAGGAAGAGACTGGATGGGGTGCTTGGTGCCATGGTTTAGTTGATTAGATGGTGTTGGATGATAGATTGGACTCAGTGATATCAAAGGTATTTTCCAAGCTGGTTTATTCTGTAAAAACAAATCAAAACATAACCACCCTGCCCCCTCCCCGAACAAACAAACAAACAAAAAAAACAACCAAACCAAACAAAAACACCATCAGGTTTCTTCAAGTGCCTAAGCTGCAGTCGCTTCCACACCGCATCCTTTCCCGGAAACCACCACCCCCGGCGCCGTTCGCCTTCCCGGAACCTTTGTTGCTGGGACGCAGATTCGCGGCGCGGGGGCCGGGCCGGAAGGCGATATTGGGTGGACCCTGGGAAAGATGGCGGCCGCCGTGGAGGGCCCACGTGGACGTGAAGCCGCGGTGGGCAAGGAAACGGACAGCGGTAACAGGCACTCCTTGTCCAACGGGAGCGGGGAGGGGTTTGGCTCTCTATCTTCTCGGACAGGCTTCTAGGGTCTTCCCAGTTTCCGCTGTAGGCCACCTTCGGCCTTGATAAACTGCTCCGCTCTGCCCTGTCCAAGTCCGCCGGTGCGCCCGGACCCCTTCTTCTTCCGTGCCAGGGCCTGGGCCGAGGACTGGAAGCAGTTGGCACGGGGCGGCAGGAGCTAAGGCAGTGGCCCAGCTACTGCAGAAGTTCTGCCGGTGGTGTGGAGGCAGAGGGACACGGGGAACCCGCGGGCTCTACCTGCAGGGCTACATGTGGGTGACTCTTCTGTGGTCCCTAACGTGCCTGCTCCTTGCCTAGTCCTTCTTATGCTGTGGCTTTTGGTTTCTCTCTACTTAGCCTCTGTGTGTGTGTGTGTGTACCGGCAGCAACTCGCTTATTTTCTGGGCTCACCAGAAATCAACATCGTCTGCCGTTTGTTTCTGGGATATGCCTTTCTTGGAGGGGAGCGGAGAGCGATTGGGCAGGGCTGGAAGAGCTCCGGGTTGCTGTGAGCTGAGTGTCTCTGCCTGTGCCTTTACGAGACCGGGGCTCAGCTTTTTGCTCCGAAGGATGCCCGTGTGATAGGCCAATTACATTAATCCACCAGGAGAGCACGGAGTGTAAACACACACACTCGTACTCTATTCTTTACAGATGGTTCTTCCCTCGGTTTTGCCTCTCTAAGTGTATTGGGGGTATACCTAACTGGCTGTGATCGTTTCTTATATTATATATGGAAATTGTTTTCTTTAGGAGGAATCAAGTTTGTGGCCATTTGGAGCTGTAGCTCACAGTGATTCTGTTTGATTTGAGAATCAGAAGTGAACCCAAAGGGAAGCCTTGTGTGCAGCTTCTTTCAGAGCTCATTTCTGAATGATTACCTACACCTAGATCACTGAGCAAGTTTGGAACACTGGATATATATACATGTATTTCACACTCTCAATCAGGACTAATATAGAACTATATTAAACCTATGCTAGGCTTCAATCATTGTGGTTCAGAATAGAGCCCAACGTCCTAGTTGTGATAGAGTTAATCCAGTTTGAATTATTTCAGAATACCTCCTCTTTATCTCATGCTATTGTCAGATCCTTCAGTGTACAAAAGAACTAGTCATGGCTGGTTGTTGAAGCTGTGTTCATCTTGCTGTGATGGCTGAAAGCAAAATATTGTTGATATTATTCATCACTATCCTATTTTATTGGCAGAAAATATGTAAAGGAGATCATAGCAGTATCAGTATCATAGAGATGAATTGATGCTTTTGGAGTTTTTGGTTTTTTGTAAGTCTATTCTGATTTTTATGGCTAGCTGTGGAGCTGGTCCTAAGTAGCACGTGGAATTCATGTTTAGACTTCTGCTAGCTGTTAGCTTTTTCACATTAGAATAAACCTTTATTAGAATAAACCAAACCAGGTTGGAAGAGACCTTCAAGATCATCGTGTCCAACCCATCAACCAATCCAACCCACCCAAACAGCTAACCCATGGCACCAAGCACCCCAGCAAGTCTCCTTCTGAACACCTTCAATGACGGCGACTCCACCACCTCCCCGGGCAGCCCATTCCAATGGGCAATCACTCTTTCTGTATAGAACTTCTTCCTAACATCCAACCTGAACCTCCCCTGGCACAGCCTGAGACTGTGTCCTCTTGTTCTGGTACTGGGTGCCTGGGAGAAGAGACCATCATCCGCCTGTCTACAACCTCCCTTCAGGTAGTTGTAGAGAGTGATAAGGTCACCCCTGAGTCTCCTCTTCTCCAGGCTGAGCAACCCCAGCTCCCTCAGCCTCTCCTCATAGGGCTTGTGTTCCAAACCCCTCACCAACTTTGTTGCTCTTCTCTGGACTCGTTCCAGCAAGTCAACCTCCTTCCTAAACTGAGGGGCCCAGAACTGGACATAGTACTCGAGGTACACATGTATGAAAACTTGCAGCTGGAGGTTAATTCCTCATTTTAAATCTATGTATCAGCGTTCTAGTGTGGATAGGGCTTTGTGCTGAAGACTTGACATTCTTTTACAGGATATGGAGGCAGACTGATGTAAAAGGAATGCCTTTAGTAATTTCTGAATGTATTGAACAAATTTGTCACTTCTAACTTTCCAATTTATAGTAAAGACCGTTGGGAAAAACCTGTAATTTTTCCTGCGTGGAGCATGACACCTTGCTGTGTTCATGCTGGTGGTAGTAAAAATCATACTGGTACAGATAATGAGCAAGTGTTCAGTAAATATTTCTCTTCCACATGTGTGATGTAAAAACACAATTTTGCTTCTTTCCATGATGATAACTAAATGCTTTTAAACATACCTGGGTGCTAGTTTGTTTTAAATAGGTTAACACCACTGCTTTGTGGCTATGTTGAGAGCTTTTTGCTAGTTCCAAAAGACATGGGAAGGCAGAGTAAAAAGTTAGTCTGGCAACAGTGTGTGTTTGTGTTTAAGTAATTAGATAGGCAGTTGATTAGTAATGAATATCATTAATAGCTTTCACCAGGGTTTTACATAAACTACCTTTTGGAAGCAGTCACTCCTGGCTTTATTCTCTTAATGATTTGGTTGATAAAGGTAGTACACAGGATATAATCATGCTTACAAAGTAAAGTGCCTGTCTCAGTAGTACTTAACACTGTGATTTTAAAATATTCTTGAAGTAGTGTGATGAGTGTGATAGGTGAATGAAAGCCTCTCAGCTGGTATCTCAAGAGTGGGTGGAGAATTATCCACTTGCTGGTGCAACTGAGAAGGTGTCAGAAACCAGCCTCTTTCTGTCCAACGCTTGATTTGTAGTCTCAAAAGCTGCATGTAACATAATTAACTTAAAACTTTTGGGTGACACAAATTATTAGTGGAATGATAGGTAATAGTGGCAGACACTTGAGTGCTCTTGAGTAATTGATATAGTTGGTCTACTGAAAAAAAACCCCAAACATATTTTAGCACACCCTAAACTTGCAACTCATTTCATTTGAGTTAATGAACAGACTGATGAGGGAAGTGGTAGATTTTTTGTGTATTTGATTTCCCATCTTGTTCGCTGTTCTCTTCTGCCTTGCTCTTGCCTGATTCCAGACTTCAGTATTATAACTTCCATAGAATTATCAGCATTGGAAGGGACCTCAAAGGATCATCCACTTCCAACCCTGCCACTATGGGTAGGGATGCCACATACTAGGTCATGTTGCTCAGAGCCACATCCAGCCTGGCCTTAAAAACCTCCAGGGATGAGGCTTCCACCACCTCCCTGGGCAACCTGTTCCAGTGTCTCACCACCCTCATGGGGAAAAACTTTTTCCTAACATCCAATCTGAATCTACCCACTTCTAGTTTTTCTCCATTCCCCTTAGTCCTATCATTACCCAACATCCTAAAAAGTCCTTCACCAGCTTTCCTGTAGGCCCCCTTAAGATGCTGGAAGGCCACAATAAAGTCTCCTCAGAGCCTTCTCTTCACCAGACCGAATAGCCCGACTCTCTCAGTCTGTCTCCATAGAAGAGGAACTCCAGCCCTCTGATCATCCTCATGGCCCTTCTCTGGACATGCTTCAGCATGTCCAGATCCTTCTTGTAATAGGGGCTCCAGAACTGGATGCAGTACTCCAGGTGGGGTCTCACCAGAGTGGAGTACACTGGGAGAATCACCTCCCTCGACCTGCTGGCTGTGCTTCTCTTGATGCAGCCCAGGATGTGATTGGCTTTCTGGGATGCAGGTGCACACAAATTGCTTTTGTTGAGCTTCTTGTCCATCAGTACCTCGAAGTCCTTTTCTTCAGGACTGCTCTCAAGCCCTTTTCTATTTTGAAGGGAGCATAGAGTGAGCAAATTGAATTGGGAGATACTCTGTTTGCGTATTAGGAATTTGAGCAGTTATATTAGGAAATTTCAGTGCTACTGCTTTCTTTTGAGCTGACAACTGTCTTAATTCTTTATTTCACAAGGCAGTCTCCCCTCTGTGTTCATTATGCTTAGGTAATCAGTTTTGCTAGTATTATTTTCTTTGAGCAGATTTTGCTTTCGTGTAAGAAATCCCCCCCCGCCCCTTTATGTCAGTTCATGTGGCTGTTTGCATTTCATAGAATCACAGAATTGTTTTGATTATAAGAGGCCTCTAAGACCATTGAGTCCAACCTTCAACCTAAGACCACCATGGCCATTAAACCATGTCCCCCAGTGCCATGTTGACTTTTGTTGAACACCTCCAGGGACGGGGACGTTGCTACCTCTCTCGGTAGCCTATTCCATTGTAACACTAGATGTCAGTGTTGCAGCTCGTATACAAGTATGTACATACATACATTCATGTATGTGCCTGTGTTTATATATCTGCATTTGCAAAGTATAATTTTTGAACTGGAAAATACTATTGTTTTTTTCCTTCCACAAACTGGACTCTCTAAACATAGAAATATTTATTAATCTAATAGTAAATTTCCAAGGCTGCCTGTTTTCCAACCTCTTAAATCACTTGAAATCATCACCGAGATGAGCAAGCACTTGAACTGGATACTTTCTAATAAATTAATTGTGGTTCAGGCCTGCTTGAGCAATTCATTGTAACAGCAAGCAGTACGTGGCCCTGAACTCCAATAATCTTTGCCTATGGAACAAATTAAGCTAGTGATGGATCCTTACTAGAGATAGAACTCCTGATACATTTGTTTGTTTCCATTATTTTTCTTTTTACACCTAGATTCTGAGTTAAGCTCAGGAATTCCAGAAGACAGCTACTCTTCAGGTGGTGAAGCCCTGGATGGTGATGATGAAGATGAAACGGCAGCCCCTGGCAATGCGGCTGAAGAGGCAACAAGCTCCAAAGCTGGCTCAAATGCAGGCTGGGCAGATGCCATGGCAAAAGTGCTCAACAAAAAGATTCCACAAAATAAGTCTACCATCTTGGCCAAGAATAAAAAGGTGGAAAAGGAGAGACAAAAGTTAAAACAAGAAAGGATGGAGAAGAAAATGAAGGTGAGAAATACTTTGTTATACAGTCAGTCAGATGGGGATACATGCAGGATCCCCTCACTGACTATCTCAGTTTTGGAATCCCTCCTCCACCATGTTAAGTAGCTTCAATTATTTTTACTTTCCAAACAGTCATGCTGTAGGGCTTTTTCCTTTCACTGCTTTTTCTGGGCCATCAGGCAGGCTGATCTTTGGCAGCAGGAATGTTATAGTCTGTCAAGTAAGGTGATTCTGTGGTTGAGAGAAAGCAAGCAGCTGCTTTAAGCTTAGTTTTCTAATTGTTGTTGTTAATTGGGGTATAATTCACTTTGTCAGCATTACAAACTGAAATAGTTCTCTCTCATAAAAAGTGAGAGGGAGAAAGAGAAGACTGCTTTCATTTAAGTTCTGCAGTGACTTCCAAAATCAAAGGCCTCTGGCTTGAGACTGCACAAATCATTGATGTGGTCATGGATCATTGTTTGCTCCCCTCAATGATTTTCCTGGTAGGAGCTTTCTATTAGAGTGCCCATGCCCTAAATTGCTTCTGGTTCTGTAATTGTTATGAAGAAAACATAACTATGTTGGCGCTAAAGTTATTTGTATGTCTTCAGTGAAACCTTTAATTCCAGGCTGTGATTGATTTACCTTCAGGCTAAAAATACATTAATAATTCTAATGTCTCATCTTCCCAGTTGTGTTTCAATAAGATAACCAGATTATCCACCTGACGGTCCAGGACATGCTGTGGTAGGCCACAGCCTGCCTTTTAAATACACAGAGCTTCGGTACGGCATCTGCTCAGTTGTGGTTGCCCTAAATACTTGTTCTCATCTAGTAAATATGTGGGAGTACTGCAAAGCAGAGTGGGGCAGCTGGTCCCCTAATGGGCTTGTTTATCCTGAGAAAAATTTGGGACCAGCATGCCTTCTGTTGATTTCTTGCTGATGGAAGCTAGAGCAGGGCAGTTCTTTTGCTAAATGCCAAAACACAGCCAAACTTGTGAATTCACAGTAGTCTGCCTGGAATTGTAGGGACTCTGAAACTCCATTCTTGCATAATCCCAACTTGATGCCAGATTACTGGTCCTAGAACATTGTTGAAGTGTTAAAAGGGATAAAAAAAAATTACCTTGCTACCTTGGTGCTGAAGCAGAGTTTGAGGGAAATGCAGTGTTCTCCTATTGTAGCGTGTCAAAAAGCTGGTGGTGCTGTGGCCTCTGGTGATGGGAAAGTGGATCAGTCCATTTTTAAAATGAAGAGCCTCAAAAACAAAGACAAAAATAAATCTCCAGCGGGCACTTGGTGCTCCTCCTGGTGGTTGAGTTCAGCCCATCACAGACTGCCATGTGTCGCTGTCATTCACACATCTACTCTGATTAATTCAGTGAGGGACGTCAAATTCCGAGGGCTTAAAATGCAACATGCCTATCCCAATAGGCCCAGGATTTTACTATATATAAATTTCTCTGTGATCAGCTTGTGAAGGCTTGGAGTTGAACCATAGAATTGTTTCAGTTGGAAAAGACCTCTAAGATCATAGAGTCTGAGCATCAACCTAAGACCACCATGGCCATTAAGTCGTGACTCTACCTCCCCAGGCAACCTATGCCAATGCCTTTCCCCAAGGCTCAGGCAAGAATATCTGTGTATAAAAAAACACACAAGGAAAGCAAAGGATTGTCCTACTGAATATCAGGTCCTGTGGTAACAGACATCTATGAAATCATCTTTATTGTCCTGTTGAACTCTTCTCCCACCTCTCAGCTGGTGATGGGTACACAGCTACCCCTGCCAGATGGGCTCCTGGCAGGCCTGGGCGATCATCTGAAAAGCTCAAGCTACAATACCTCCAGGCTTTTAAATCTAAGTGCTAAAATTACTGTGTGGAAGGAGCACACAGCTGACTGAATGATTTCCTTGTGTGTAGCAATCAGTTTGAAGCATTTGAGTTTGTCTGGACTCATTTTGCTTGCCTTGAGCCAGAGACATCACTCTGGTGCAACTCTTCTAGCTTTTGTTACAGCAGAAGGTTATCAAAGAATCTTTGAGATTTGTCTGTGGCCCCTGGTGTGTCAGTGGAAGAGACTTGCCTCAGACCCGTTGTCCGGCCTCATGTTGGAGCTCCCCATAGCCTCAAACCAAATTCAGCTTTGTTGATCTATCTTCCACCCCCCACCCCCCTTTTGCTACCTACTCCTTCAGAGTTTGCTGCATTCCCAAATGCTCCATGTTGTTTCACATAACAATATTTATAACGCAGCTCGACAAGAAGCGGGAGTGGGAAATGATGTGCCGAGTGAAGCCAGATGTTGTCAAAGACCGAGAGACTGAAAGAAATCTTCAGAGAATTGCCACAAGGTAAGAGGGTTTTTTTTTTTTGAATGCTTTCCTTAAATATATTTATATTGAAAAAAAAGGAGGAAAAGGGGAAGAAAAGGCCTACGCAGGTAATCTGTTTCCAATCAGATGGAACTCGTAAGAAGTGACTAGCAGGAGCAGAGTGATTTATATACAGGCCTGCATTGTACAGTATCAAGTTCAAAAAACGATTTCAGAAGCTTTATGGAAGAGTAAAAATTTAAATGGGAATGTAATGTTTGCTTAACAGAAGTGCTTTGTTGGATCCTCTCATTTTGGTAATGTTTAAAAATGCTGAACAGTTGTTTCTACTACTCTGTTTTTCCCTTCTCTGTAGAGCATTCACCAGATCCACATCTGTTATGCTCAGTTGCCTGTTCTGCATTGTGGTAGTTCAGCAGAACTAGTTGAACACCTTGATATGTTCTCTGTCTCACAGAATGGTAGGGGTTGAAAGGGACCTCTGGAGATCATCTAGTACAAACTTCCCCTGACAGAGCAGGTTCACCTATCTCCTTACTCGTTCCTCTGCCTTGTCCTTCTACTCCAACTGCTCTTAAGAGTTTGTCTGAGGAGTTTAATATCTGATTGTGTTGTGAATAACATGAAATATGCTCTTGAAGTGATCTCAGTGCCATGCTACCATGCTTACTTTGGGGTCTGAATAATTACTTGTGAATTTGTTTGTAAGTGTGAAAGAAAAAAGAAAACTGAGAGTCTCTTGTGCTGTAAATGTTGCTTCCTATCTGAATTGAGCTTTTAAGTAACTGTTTTGGGGAGCTAGAAGCCATCTAGCATCTGCCCTGATTAGTTGCTTTCATAGGAGCTTCATTTCTGTAAAGGGAACTTAAAAACTTTGTTTTGATGGTGTTTTGTTTTTTTTTTTCCCCCATCCCAGAGGTGTTGTGCAGTTATTTAACGCTGTCAGGACACACCAAAAAAAGGTTGATGAGAAGGTGAAGAAAGCTGGGAGCTCTCTCAGGCAGCGTGCTAAACTGATGTCATCTGTTTCAAAGAAAGATTTCATCAATGTTTTAAGAAACATGGAGGGTGCTAAAGGAAGCAAGAATCCTGCTGGAAAGGCCACACAAAGTAAACAGGTAGGCTTAGTCTGGGGGAAAAAAAAGCATACAAGATACCATCTTAGTATAATAATTGTCTGTTAATGGGCCTGCTCTTCAGAACAGCTGTGATCCAAGTGCCTGGGTTTTTCTGAAACTACTTAAGAAGGGAGCAAGTAGCTCTTAGCTTGTTTTCCCTGTCTTTTGACAATCAGAGCACAAAACATGGAAGCTCTTCTGATAAGGCATCAAGCTTTGAGTATAAATAACTTGGTTTAGTTGTGTGTTTAAGAAAAGAACATGAAAATTTGGATTTTATCTTGGGTTTTGCACCGACCGTGGAACAAACTACAGGATTTTAGTGGGTTATGGCAGTTGGAATTAGGCCAATAGTAGTTATCAGCTCTTTAAAATTGCTGAAGGCGTGGGGGCACTTCCTTTTACATGGTGTATTAGACTGTACTACTTGTGTGTACCCACAGTTTTGGGCGTTGCAAACTCACTTCTGAATAGTTATGGTATCTGGAACTGAAGGCCTTTGTCACACAAGTGAATACCACAGCAGAAACAAACTGAGATATATTAAACTTTATATATAAAGCTTTTCTTTAATCCTGTGTGTGTTAGGCTGCTGTGGCTTTAATGCTGCTAGGATATTTTGGAAAGAAGCATTTTAACACATTTTCCAAACATGCTTAAGAGAGACAGTGTAGTTGTCCATCAGTTCTTTCAACTCACCAAGTAGCTCAGAGTTGAAAACAAGCTGCTCTTTCTCATATTCCAGAAGCTGCACGTTCTTGAGGCGTATTTGTGCTCAGGTTTGAACTTTGTGCTTGGTAGTGGGTGGAATACTTCTTTTGGCCCACACTCACAGCAGTTAACTAAGTGCTTTTCTGTGCCAGGAAGAAATACCTTAATCAGTTAGGAGACAACAGTTTGTCATATGTTTTTTGTTTGTGTGCACTTGGGGAGCATGCCGAAACACTGCCTGGCATGAAGAGCTCCTACAATTTTCATGCAAGTGTAATATTAAAGTATTTTTTAAATTCTTGGGATAATGAGAACAATTTAGCTTGGTGCTGACACTATTTCTCCTTAAATAATTCCAGCTTGTGTGTGTGTGGTTCTTTTTTTTTCCCCCTCCCTTCTGAAACAGCAGTGCCAACTGCTGTTGTAGTAGACATTGAATCTATAGTTGAGCAGCAAATAGGAACTTTTTCTTCTTTGTGTCAGATTGTAACAGGGCAGTTTTCTAATTACTAGGTCAGAAAACATTGCAAATGTTTCAGTACTGTTGTGGTGGGTTGAAAATTCCCCCCTCCCAACATGAAATTGCCAGACTAGATCAGTTAGAAAGCAAATGAAGCTGTATTTACAAGCAAAACTACAATCTAAATATGAAGTACAATTAATATGTACAAAATATACAATATTTACAGGTAATACAATAGGGTAGTACCTTTAAATATACAGTATTTATAAACAGCAGAAGAACTCCCCTGGACGAACTAGGGGGCTACCAACAGTTTCCCCCTTCCTGTTCCCTTCCCTCCCCCCTGTACACAGAGCATGAGAAGAAAGGAGAAAAGCAGAGAGAGCTGTTTGTTGATACTTAGCCACAACAAGAATGCATTCAAGGGCAGCAAAGCCAGTAGAAGCACAACTTAATATCTGCTAGAGTGAAGGAAGTGAAAAGAGAGAGTTAGTTTACAGATCGTTCATGTTTGCTGTCTGTCCAATAGGATTATTTAGAACTTATTTTTGTTTTTTTTAAAACCAATACTAATTTATTTACATTCTGCTACTTCCTGTTCAAGATCTGTGGAAAATTTTCTAGTCACAGCCTAAAACTACCACAACTATGAAAATAAGTCTTTACACAGCATGCTTCTATTGAAGTGCCCTGGAGGTTCTTTGAATGCTGGCTGGATAGGGTTAGTTTTGAGTATTGATATAGGTGCTGCTTTCACATTGCTTGTGAACAAAATCTTCAGATTTTGGTTTTGGTTGGTTTTTGGGGTTGTTTTTTTTTTTTTTTCATTAATATAAGGATGTAGTCATAGGTTTGTTTTGGTGTTTTTGTTTACTAGAGGAGAGGGTTGGAGTTAAGTGTGCTGGATAGACCCCCTTCTCTTCCTGTGTGGCATTTGCTTCAGTGCCTCTCCATTCAGTGCTCAACCCAACTCTCTTAACTTCCTTTCAAGCTGTTTTCAATCTGCCTTATTTTCTCTTGAGAACTTATCCTACCTATTTAGCAGGCTCCCACCCTTACAGTTGTTGATTCTTGAAGACTGAAGCCAAAATCTGATCTTAAGTCTCCTCAGAATGACACAAACTTTTTAGCCACCGAGCAGTGCTACTGGCCTTCACTGTTGTATCTCTGCTTCTTGGTCACTGAGGGTTTTTCAGAGGTTAGTAAGCAGAGATAAGGCTTTTGGGTGGTGAATTCCTTGCAGCAGGAGTTTGGCAGATTTTTTTTTGTGCCATCTGAAAGCTTGTGCTTGTTTTATGGCATTATTTCTGTGTTGTAGCAGCTTGTCTTGCTTTTTAGCAGTTGAGAGTATGGCATGCATTTCATTTTTTGTGAGAGAGGGGAGAAATGCATTTGTTTATCTCAACAAAAACAATGGAAGAGATGCCAATCCCAAACTCCAGGCACTCTGCCATCAATTAAAATGCAGTCCAGAACAATAAAAAACACTACCCCACCCACATAAAACAAGCAGTCAGCAGGAAAAATAGCAGAATAAAGTTTTACCAGTGAAAGCAAAACTTTCATAGCCTTGTGCTATGAAAGGAGACTTGACTATATTTGTGAGAATGGGCAAATGCTTTTTCTTTCTTTACACTGGGTTTTGAATGCAAAAATAGCTGCTGTAAATTTGAAAGCTTGGTGGCTTCCCTCAGATGTCTGGGGTTGTTGAATAAACCTCTTACAAAGCTCTGTTGTGGTTGACAGTTTAGGTCTATACATATGTGAGGAACCAAAAAATGGTCTGTGAAGTCCAGTCTTTTTCACAGTAGCACAACCACTTTGAAAAGTTTTGTTTTCTCTTTCCATCAACTTCAGACATTGGTGGGGAGACCAGGTAACCTGTGCCCTCTAAGAGCGTTGCTTATAGTCTTGGATACTTTGAGCCATTGGGCTAAATATTATTTACTGTACACCCAGGCCATGTGGGTAAGGAAGACAGACTGTAAGGCTGTGAAAATTTTCCTGTGCCATGTGAAACTGTAGCTCTTCTTGGGGCTTGCTTTTTTTTTCTGGGGCACAGATGGGAGTAATTACTTAACTCAGCTAGAGCCAAAAGCTTTGCCTTTGCTATCATTAGCTGTTTATCAAGGTATTTCTTAATCCTTGCTGAGCCAGCTGACTGTGTAATATTTTTCCCTGTTTTTTTGTTTGGTTGTTTGTTTTTTGTTTGTTTTTTGTTAAGGTACTGACTGTACATGATGCTTGCCTCTGGGTAAGATCATCTAATTTCCCTCCCCTCACCACCTTCTCTGAAAGCCTTGCACTGGGAGAGAAAAATAGATATTTTTTTTTATGATTATTTTTGTTTTTATTTTAAAACCTGCTATTTGTTGGTTAAGTTTTGGGATGTGTTTGGGGAGCAGCATTCATTGGGAGGCTTCAATCTTGTTCAACACGGCCCTTGCAGACCAAATTGTAGCTTGCAGGTTCCCTCCTGTAAGATACTATAAGAAACAGACTACAAGTTTAAAAAAGGTGCATATCAGAGATGCTATGTTTCCAGCTCTCGAGGCTGAAGTCATCTTTCTGTCTGTAGAATAAATAAAAGTAGGTAGTGACAGAGATTTCTGGATCCTCTTTAGGATTATGGGTTAGGGTAGTACCTTTGCTTCCAGGGTTGAGTGCAATTTCTGATCTCTCTAGAGTAGCACAGACAAGTAAACTGATGTAGTCAGTGAATTACATAAGGCCTTAAAATCTTAATTGTAAGAAAATAAAGAAATTCAGAGTTGGCATTCCCAGAGCAGCCCCAACTCTTCTCATTTATTGCATGTCAGTTACAATAGGATGATTCAGTACTAGAAACTCTGGTCTTGACTTTGTGCTTGCAACCAGTGCTACTCCTTGTAAAGCATTGCTGGGTGGTAAAACAGTTTCTAGTGACATATAAATAGCTGGCATGAAAGTTACAAATACTCCTTGTGACAAGCAAAACTTGCATTCATTAACCTTTCTTTTTGACTTGGGCCTTTAGAATAGAATTAACCAGGTTGGAAGAGACCTTTGAGATCATTGTGTCTAACCTATCATTCAACACTATCTAATCAACTAAA
>NW_027145224.1:0-25835 GCF_026170545.1 Melanerpes formicivorus | reverse complement strand
TATTCCTGTGCTGAGATACAGGCTGCTCCAACCTGCTGTAAAATGCTTGATTTCGAGAGTGAGCGAAACTAATGAAAACATTGTTGGGGTAAAACCTAAAGGGAAAGACCTAGCACCAAATCCAATTTGCCATCTGATCTAACTTCTGGAGGCAGTCAAAATGATCCTTAGAATTCTTCCCTACCTTATTCCTGTGCTGAGATACAGGCTGCTCCAACCTGCTGTAAAATGCTTGATTTCGAGAGTGAGCGAAACTAATGAAAACATTGTTGGGGTAAAACCTAAAGGGAAAGACCTAGCACCAAATTGCATTGGCCATCTGATCTAACTTCTGGAGGCAGTCAAAATGATCCTTAGAATTCTTCCCTACCTTATTCCTGTGCTGAGATACAGGCTGCTCCAACCTGCTGTAAAATGCTTGATTTCGAGAGTGAGCGAAACTAATGAAAACATTGTTGGGGTAAAACCTAAAGGGAAAGACCTAGCACCAAATCCAATTTGCCATCTGATCTAACTTCTGGAGGCAGTCAAAATGATCCTTAGAATTCTTCCCTACCTTATTCCTGTGCTGAGATACAGGCTGCTCCAACCTGCTGTAAAATGCTTGATTTCGAGAGTGAGCGAAACTAATGAAAACATTGTTGGGGTAAAAACCTAAAGGGAAAGACCTAGCACCAAATCCAATTTGCCATCTGATCTAACTTCTGGAGGCAGTCAAAATGATCCTTAGAATTCTTCCCTACCTTATTCCTGTGCTGAGATACAGGCTGCTCCAACCTGCTGTAAAATGCTTGATTTCGAGAGTGAGCGAAACTAATGAAAACATTGTTGGGGTAAAACCTAAAGGGAAAGACCTAGCACCAAATCCAATTTGCCATCTGATCTAACTTCTGGAGGCAGTCAAAATGATCCTTAGAATTCTTCCCTACCTTATTCCTGTGCTGAGATACAGGCTGCTCCAACCTGCTGTAAAATGCTTGATTTCGAGAGTGAGCGAAACTAATGAAAACATTGTTGGGGTAAAACCTAAAGGGAAAGACCTAGCACCAAATTGCATTGGCCATCTGATCTAACTTCTGGAGGCAGTCAAAATGATCCTTAGAATTCTTCCCTACCTTATTCCTGTGCTGAGATACAGGCTGCTCCAACCTGCTGTAAAATGCTTGATTTCGAGAGTGAGCGAAACTAATGAAAACATTGTTGGGGTAAAACCTAAAGGGAAAGACCTAGCACCAAATCCAATTTGCCATCTGATCTAACTTCTGGAGGCAGTCAAAATGATCCTTAGAATTCTTCCCTACCTTATTCCTGTGCTGAGATACAGGCTGCTCCAACCTGCTGTAAAATGCTTGATTTCGAGAGTGAGCGAAACTAATGAAAACATTGTTGGGGTAAAACCTAAAGGGAAAGACCTAGCACCAAATTGCATTGGCCATCTGATCTAACTTCTGGAGGCAGTCAAAATGATCCTTAGAATTCTTCCCTACCTTATTCCTGTGCTGAGATACAGGCTGCTCCAACCTGCTGTAAAATGCTTGATTTCGAGAGTGAGCGAAACTAATGAAAACATTGTTGGGGTAAAACCTAAAGGGAAAGACCTAGCACCAAATCCAATTTGCCATCTGATCTAACTTCTGGAGGCAGTCAAAATGATCCTTAGAATTCTTCCCTACCTTATTCCTGTGCTGAGATACAGGCTGCTCCAACCTGCTGTAAAATGCTTGATTTCGAGAGTGAGCGAAACTAATGAAAACATTGTTGGGGTAAAACCTAAAGGGAAAGACCTAGCACCAAATCCAATTTGCCATCTGATCTAACTTCTGGAGGCAGTCAAAATGATCCTTAGAATTCTTCCCTACCTTATTCCTGTGCTGAGAAACAGGCTGCTCCAACCTGCTGTAAAATGCTTGATTTCGAGAGTGAGCGAAACTAATGAAAACATTGTTGGGGTAAAACCTAAAGGGAAAGACCTAGCACCAAATCCAATTTGCCATCTGATCTAACTTCTGGAGGCAGTCAAAATGATCCTTAGAATTCTTCCCTACCTTATTCCTGTGCTGAGATACAGGCTGCTCCAACCTGCTGTAAAATGCTTGATTTCGAGAGTGAGCGAAACTAATGAAAACATTGTTGGGGTAAAACCTAAAGGGAAAGACCTAGCACCAAATCCAATTGGCCATCTGATCTAACTTCTGGAGGCAGTCAAAATGATCCTTAGAATTCTTCCCTACCTTATTCCTGTGCTGAGATACAGGCTGCTCCAACCTGCTGTAAAATGCTTGCTTTCGAGAGTGAGCGAAACTAATGAAAACATTGTTGGGGTAAAACCTAAAGGGAAAGACCTAGCACCAAATCCAATTTGCCATCTGATCTAACTTCTGGAGGCAGTCAAAATGATCCTTAGAATTCTTCCCTACCTTATTCCTGTGCTGAGATACAGGCTGCTCCAACCTGCTGTAAAATGCTTGATTTCGAGAGTGAGCGAAACTAATGAAAACATTGTTGGGGTAAAACCTAAAGGGAAAGGCCTAGCACCAAATCCAATTTGCCATCTGATCTAACTTCTGGAGGCAGTCAAAATGAGTATTTGAATTCTTCCCTACCTTATTCCTGTGCTGAGATACAGGCTGCTCCAACCTGCTGTAAAATGCTTGATTTCGAGAGTGAGCGAAACTAATGAAAACATTGTTGGGGTAAAACCTAAAGGGAAAGACCTAGCACCAAATCCAATTTGCCATCTGATCTAACTTCTGGAGGCAGTCAAAATGATCCTTAGAATTCTTCCCTACCTTATTCCTGTGCTGAGATACAGGCTGCTCCAACCTGCTGTAAAATGCTTGATTTCGAGAGTGAGCGAAACTAATGAAAACATTGTTGGGGTAAAACCTAAAGGGAAAGACCTAGCACCAAATCCAATTTGCCATCTGATCTAACTTCTGGAGGCAGTCAAAATGATCCTTAGAATTCTTCCCTACCTTATTCCTGTGCTGAGATACAGGCTGCTCCAACCTGCTGGAAAATGCTTGATTTCGAGAGTGAGCGAAACTAATGAAAACATTGTTGGGGTAAAACCTAAAGGGAAAGACCTAGCACCAAATCCAATTTGCCATCTGATCTAACTTCTGGAGGCAGTCAAAATGATCCTTAGAATTCTTCCCTACCTTATTCCTGTGCTGAGATACAGGCTGCTCCAACCTGCTGTAAAATGCTTGATTTCGAGAGTGAGCGAAACTAATGAAAACATTGTTGGGGTAAAACCTAAAGGGAAAGACCTAGCACCAAATCCAATTTGCCATCTGATCTAACTTCTGGAGGCAGTCAAAATGATCCTTAGAATTCTTCCCTACCTTATTCCTGTGCTGAGATACAGGCTGCTCCAACCTGCTGTAAAATGCTTGATTTCGAGAGTGAGCGAAACTAATGAAAACATTGTTGGGGTAAAACCTAAAGGGAAAGACCTAGCACCAAATCCAATTTGCCATCTGATCTAACTTCTGGAGGCAGTCAAAATGATCCTTAGAATTCTTCCCTACCTTATTCCTGTGCTGAGATACAGGCTGCTCCAACCTGCTGTAAAATGCTTGATTTCGAGAGTGAGCGAAACTAATGAAAACATTGTTGGGGTAAAACCTAAAGGGAAAGACCTAGCACCAAATCCAATTTGCCATCTGATCTAACTTCTGGAGGCAGTCAAAATGATCCTTAGAATTCTTCCCTACCTTATTCATGTACTGAGATACAGGCTGCTCCAACCTGCTGTAAAATGCTTGATTTCGAGAGTGAGCGAAACTAATGAAAACATTGTTGGGGTAAAACCTAAAGGGAAAGACCTAGCACCAAATCCAATTTGCCATCTGATCTAACTTCTGGAGGCAGTCAAAATGAGTATTTGAATTCTTCCCTACCTTATTCCTGTGCTGAGATACAGGCTGCTCCAACCTGCTGTAAAATGCTTGATTTCGAGAGTGAGCGAAACTAATGAAAACATTGTTGGGGTAAAACCTAAAGGGAAAGACCTAGCACCAAATCCAATTGGCCATCTGATCTAACTTCTGGAGGCAGTCAAAATGAGTATTTGAATTCTTCCCTACCTTATTCCTGTGCTGAGATACAGGCTGCTCCAACCTGCTGTAAAATGCTTGATTTCGAGAGTGAGCGAAACTAATGAAAACATTGTTGGGGTAAAACCTAAAGGGAAAGACCTAGCACCAAATCCAATTTGCCATCTGATCTAACTTCTGGAGGCAGTCAAAATGATCCTTAGAATTCTTCCCTACCTTATTCCTGTGCTGAGATACAGGCTGCTCCAACCTGCTGTAAAATGCTTGATTTCGAGAGTGAGCGAAACTAATGAAAACATTGTTGGGGTAAAACCTAAAGGGAAAGACCTAGCACCAAATCCAATTTGCCATCTGATCTAACTTCTGGAGGCAGTCAAAATGATCCTTAGAATTCTTCCCTACCTTATTCCTGTGCTGAGATACAGGCTGCTCCAACCTGCTGTAAAATGCTTGATTTCGAGAGTGAGCGAAACTAATGAAAACATTGTTGGGGTAAAACCTAAAGGGAAAGACCTAGCACCAAATCCAATTTGCCATCTGATCTAACTTCTGGAGGCAGTCAAAATGATCCTTAGAATTCTTCCCTACCTTATTCCTGTGCTGAGATACAGGCTGCTCCAACCTGCTGTAAAATGCTTGATTTCGAGAGTGAGCGAAACTAATGAAAACATTGTTGGGGTAAAACCTAAAGGGAAAGACCTAGCACCAAATCCAATTTGCCATCTGATCTAACTTCTGGAGGCAGTCAAAATGATCCTTAGAATTCTTCCCTACCTTATTCCTGTGCTGAGATACAGGCTGCTCCAACCTGCTGTAAAATGCTTGATTTCGAGAGTGAGCGAAACTAATGAAAACATTGTTGGGGTAAAACCTAAAGGGAAAGACCTAGCACCAAATCCAATTTGCCATCTGATCTAACTTCTGGAGGCAGTCAAAATGATCCTTAGAATTCTTCCCTACCTTATTCCTGTGCTGAGATACAGGCTGCTCCAACCTGCTGTAAAATGCTTGATTTCGAGAGTGAGCGAAACTAATGAAAACATTGTTGGGGTAAAACCTAAAGGGAAAGACCTAGCACCAAATCCAATTTGCCATCTGATCTAACTTCTGGAGGCAGTCAAAATGATCCTTAGAATTCTTCCCTACCTTATTCCTGTGCTGAGATACAGGCTGCTCCAACCTGCTGTAAAATGCTTGATTTCGAGAGTGAGCGAAACTAATGAAAACATTGTTGGGGTAAAACCTAAAGGGAAAGACCTAGCACCAAATCCAATTTGCCATCTGATCTAACTTCTGGAGGCAGTCAAAATGATCCTTAGAATTCTTCCCTACCTTATTCCTGTGCTGAGATACAGGCTGCTCCAACCTGCTGTAAAATGCTTGATTTCGAGAGTGAGCGAAACTAATGAAAACATTGTTGGGGTAAAACCTAAAGGGAAAGACCTAGCACCAAATCCAATTTGCCATCTGATCTAACTTCTGGAGGCAGTCAAAATGATCCTTAGAATTCTTCCCTACCTTATTCCTGTGCTGAGATACAGGCTGCTCCAACCTGCTGTAAAATGCTTGATTTCGAGAGTGAGCGAAACTAATGAAAACATTGTTGGGGTAAAACCTAAAGGGAAAGACCTAGCACCAAATCCAATTTGCCATCTGATCTAACTTCTGGAGGCAGTCAAAATGATCCTTAGAATTCTTCCCTACCTTATTCCTGTGCTGAGATACAGGCTGCTCCAACCTGCTGTAAAATGCTTGATTTCGAGAGTGAGCGAAACTAATGAAAACATTGTTGGGGTAAAACCTAAAGGGAAAGACCTAGCACCAAATCCAATTTGCCATCTGATCTAACTTCTGGAGGCAGTCAAAATGATCCTTAGAATTCTTCCCTACCTTATTCCTGTGCTGAGATACAGGCTGCTCCAACCTGCTGTAAAATGCTTGATTTCGAGAGTGAGCGAAACTAATGAAAACATTGTTGGGGTAAAACCTAAAGGGAAAGACCTAGCACCAAATTGCATTGGCCATCTGATCTAACTTCTGGAGGCAGTCAAAATGATCCTTAGAATTCTTCCCTACCTTATTCCTGTGCTGAGATACAGGCTGCTCCAACCTGCTGTAAAATGCTTGATTTCGAGAGTGAGCGAAACTAATGAAAACATTGTTGGGGTAAAACCTAAAGGGAAAGACCTAGCACCAAATCCAATTTGCCATCTGATCTAACTTCTGGAGGCAGTCAAAATGATCCTTAGAATTCTTCCCTACCTTATTCCTGTGCTGAGATACAGGCTGCTCCAACCTGCTGTAAAATGCTTGATTTCGAGAGTGAGCGAAACTAATGAAAACATTGTTGGGGTAAAACCTAAAGGGAAAGACCTAGCACCAAATCCAATTTGCCATCTGATCTAACTTCTGGAGGCAGTCAAAATGATCCTTAGAATTCTTCCCTACCTTATTCCTGTGCTGAGAAACAGGCTGCTCCAACCTGCTGTAAAATGCTTGATTTCGAGAGTGAGCGAAACTAATGAAAACATTGTTGGGGTAAAACCTAAAGGGAAAGACCTAGCACCAAATCCAATTTGCCATCTGATCTAACTTCTGGAGGCAGTCAAAATGATCCTTAGAATTCTTCCCTACCTTATTCCTGTGCTGAGATACAGGCTGCTCCAACCTGCTGTAAAATGCTTGATTTCGAGAGTGAGCGAAACTAATGAAAACATTGTTGGGGTAAAACCTAAAGGGAAAGACCTAGCACCAAATCCAATTGGCCATCTGATCTAACTTCTGGAGGCAGTCAAAATGATCCTTAGAATTCTTCCCTACCTTATTCCTGTGCTGAGATACAGGCTGCTCCAACCTGCTGTAAAATGCTTGCTTTCGAGAGTGAGCGAAACTAATGAAAACATTGTTGGGGTAAAACCTAAAGGGAAAGACCTAGCACCAAATCCAATTTGCCATCTGATCTAACTTCTGGAGGCAGTCAAAATGATCCTTAGAATTCTTCCCTACCTTATTCCTGTGCTGAGATACAGGCTGCTCCAACCTGCTGTAAAATGCTTGATTTCGAGAGTGAGCGAAACTAATGAAAACATTGTTGGGGTAAAACCTAAAGGGAAAGGCCTAGCACCAAATCCAATTTGCCATCTGATCTATCTTCTGGAGGCAGTCAAAATGATCCTTAGAATTCTTCCCTACCTTATTCCTGTGCTGAGATACAGGCTGCTCCAACCTGCTGTAAAATGCTTGATTTCGAGAGTGAGCGAAACTAATGAAAACATTGTTGGGGTAAAACCTAAAGGGAAAGACCTAGCACCAAATCCAATTTGCCATCTGATCTAACGTCTGGAGGCAGTCAAAATGATCCTTAGAATTCTTCCCTACCTTATTCCTGTGCTGAGATACAGGCTGCTCCAACCTGCTGTAAAATGCTTGATTTCGAGAGTGAGCGAAACTAATGAAAACATTGTTGGGGTAAAACCTAAAGGGAAAGACCTAGCACCAAATCCAATTTGCCATCTGATCTAACTTCTGGAGGCAGTCAAAATGATCCTTAGAATTCTTCCCTACCTTATTCCTGTGCTGAGATACAGGCTGCTCCAACCTGCTGTAAAATGCTTGATTTCGAGAGTGAGCGAAACTAATGAAAACATTGTTGGGGTAAAACCTAAAGGGAAAGACCTAGCACCAAATCCAATTTGCCATCTGATCTAACTTCTGGAGGCAGTCAAAATGATCCTTAGAATTCTTCCCTACCTTATTCCTGTGCTGAGATACAGGCTGCTCCAACCTGCTGTAAAATGCTTGATTTCGAGAGTGAGCGAAACTAATGAAAACATTGTTGGGGTAAAACCTAAAGGGAAAGACCTAGCACCAAATCCAATTTGCCATCTGATCTAACTTCTTGAGGCAGTCAAAATGATCCTTAGAATTCTTCCCTACCTTATTCCTGTGCTGAGATACAGGCTGCTCCCACCTGCTGTAAAATGCTTGATTTCGAGAGTGAGCGAAACTAATGAAAACATTGTTGGGGTAAAACCTAAAGGGAAAGACCTAGCACCAAATCCAATTTGCCATCTGATCTAACTTCTGGAGGCAGTCAAAATGATCCTTAGAATTCTTCCCTACCTTATTCCTGTGCTGAGATACAGGCTGCTCCAACCTGCTGTAAAATGCTTGATTTCGAGAGTGAGCGAAACTAATGAAAACATTGTTGGGGTAAAACCTAAAGGGAAAGACCTAGCACCAAATCCAATTTGCCATCTGATCTAACTTCTGGAGGCAGTCAAAATGATCCTTAGAATTCTTCCCTACCTTATTCCTGTGCTGAGATACAGGCTGCTCCAACCTGCTGTAAAATGCTTGATTTCGAGAGTGAGCGAAACTAATGAAAACATTGTTGGGGTAAAACCTAAAGGGAAAGACCTAGCACCAAATCCAATTTGCCATCTGATCTAACTTCTGGAGGCAGTCAAAATGATCCTTAGAATTCTTCCCTACCTTATTCCTGTGCTGAGATACAGGCTGCTCCAACCTGCTGTAAAATGCTTGATTTCGAGAGTGAGCGAAACTAATGAAAACATTGTTGGGGTAAAACCTAAAGGGAAAGACCTAGCACCAAATCCAATTTGCCATCTGATCTAACTTCTGGAGGCAGTCAAAATGATCCTTAGAATTCTTCCCTACCTTATTCCTGTGCTGAGATACAGGCTGCTCCAACCTGCTGTAAAATGCTTGATTTCGAGAGTGAGCGAAACTAATGAAAACATTGTTGGGGTAAAACCTAAAGGGAAAGACCTAGCACCAAATTGCATTGGCCATCTGATCTAACTTCTGGAGGCAGTCAAAATGATCCTTAGAATTCTTCCCTACCTTATTCCTGTGCTGAGATACAGGCTGCTCCAACCTGCTGTAAAATGCTTGATTTCGAGAGTGAGCGAAACTAATGAAAACATTGTTGGGGTAAAACCTAAAGGGAAAGACCTAGCACCAAATCCAATTTGCCATCTGATCTAACTTCTGGAGGCAGTCAAAATGATCCTTAGAATTCTTCCCTACCTTATTCCTGTGCTGAGATACAGGCTGCTCCAACCTGCTGTAAAATGCTTGATTTCGAGAGTGAGCGAAACTAATGAAAACATTGTTGGGGTAAAACCTAAAGGGAAAGACCTAGCACCAAATCCAATTTGCCATCTGATCTAACTTCTGGAGGCAGTCAAAATGATCCTTAGAATTCTTCCCTACCTTATTCCTGTGCTGAGAAACAGGCTGCTCCAACCTGCTGTAAAATGCTTGATTTCGAGAGTGAGCGAAACTAATGAAAACATTGTTGGGGTAAAACCTAAAGGGAAAGACCTAGCACCAAATCCAATTTGCCATCTGATCTAACTTCTGGAGGCAGTCAAAATGATCCTTAGAATTCTTCCCTACCTTATTCCTGTGCTGAGATACAGGCTGCTCCAACCTGCTGTAAAATGCTTGATTTCGAGAGTGAGCGAAACTAATGAAAACATTGTTGGGGTAAAACCTAAAGGGAAAGACCTAGCACCAAATCCAATTGGCCATCTGATCTAACTTCTGGAGGCAGTCAAAATGATCCTTAGAATTCTTCCCTACCTTATTCCTGTGCTGAGATACAGGCTGCTCCAACCTGCTGTAAAATGCTTGCTTTCGAGAGTGAGCGAAACTAATGAAAACATTGTTGGGGTAAAACCTAAAGGGAAAGACCTAGCACCAAATCCAATTTGCCATCTGATCTAACTTCTGGAGGCAGTCAAAATGATCCTTAGAATTCTTCCCTACCTTATTCCTGTGCTGAGATACAGGCTGCTCCAACCTGCTGTAAAATGCTTGATTTCGAGAGTGAGCGAAACTAATGAAAACATTGTTGGGGTAAAACCTAAAGGGAAAGGCCTAGCACCAAATCCAATTTGCCATCTGATCTAACTTCTGGAGGCAGTCAAAATGATCCTTAGAATTCTTCCCTACCTTATTCCTGTGCTGAGATACAGGCTGCTCCAACCTGCTGTAAAATGCTTGATTTCGAGAGTGAGCGAAACTAATGAAAACATTGTTGGGGTAAAACCTAAAGGGAAAGACCTAGCACCAAATCCAATTTGCCATCTGATCTAACGTCTGGAGGCAGTCAAAATGATCCTTAGAATTCTTCCCTACCTTATTCCTGTGCTGAGATACAGGCTGCTCCAACCTGCTGTAAAATGCTTGATTTCGAGAGTGAGCGAAACTAATGAAAACATTGTTGGGGTAAAACCTAAAGGGAAAGACCTAGCACCAAATCCAATTTGCCATCTGATCTAACTTCTGGAGGCAGTCAAAATGATCCTTAGAATTCTTCCCTACCTTATTCCTGTGCTGAGATACAGGCTGCTCCAACCTGCTGTAAAATGCTTGATTTCGAGAGTGAGCGAAACTAATGAAAACATTGTTGGGGTAAAACCTAAAGGGAAAGACCTAGCACCAAATCCAATTTGCCATCTGATCTAACTTCTGGAGGCAGTCAAAATGATCCTTAGAATTCTTCCCTACCTTATTCCTGTGCTGAGATACAGGCTGCTCCAACCTGCTGTAAAATGCTTGATTTCGAGAGTGAGCGAAACTAATGAAAACATTGTTGGGGTAAAACCTAAAGGGAAAGACCTAGCACCAAATCCAATTTGCCATCTGATCTAACTTCTGGAGGCAGTCAAAATGATCCTTAGAATTCTTCCCTACCTTATTCCTGTGCTGAGATACAGGCTGCTCCCACCTGCTGTAAAATGCTTGATTTCGAGAGTGAGCGAAACTAATGAAAACATTGTTGGGGTAAAACCTAAAGGGAAAGACCTAGCACCAAATCCAATTTGCCATCTGATCTAACTTCTGGAGGCAGTCAAAATGATCCTTAGAATTCTTCCCTACCTTATTCCTGTGCTGAGATACAGGCTGCTCCAACCTGCTGTAAAATGCTTGATTTCGAGAGTGAGCGAAACTAATGAAAACATTGTTGGGGTAAAACCTAAAGGGAAAGACCTAGCACCAAATCCAATTTGCCATCTGATCTAACTTCTGGAGGCAGTCAAAATGATCCTTAGAATTCTTCCCTACCTTATTCCTGTGCTGAGATACAGGCTGCTCCAACCTGCTGGAAAATGCTTGATTTCGAGAGTGAGCGAAACTAATGAAAACATTGTTGGGGTAAAACCTAAAGGGAAAGACCTAGCACCAAATCCAATTTGCCATCTGATCTAACTTCTGGAGGCAGTCAAAATGATCCTTAGAATTCTTCCCTACCTTATTCCTGTGCTGAGATACAGGCTGCTCCAACCTGCTGTAAAATGCTTGATTTCGAGAGTGAGCGAAACTAATGAAAACATTGTTGGGGTAAAACCTAAAGGGAAAGACCTAGCACCAAATCCAATTTGCCATCTGATCTAACTTCTGGAGGCAGTCAAAATGATCCTTAGAATTCTTCCCTACCTTATTCCTGTGCTGAGATACAGGCTGCTCCAACCTGCTGTAAAATGCTTGATTTCGAGAGTGAGCGAAACTAATGAAAACATTGTTGGGGTAAAACCTAAAGGGAAAGACCTAGCACCAAATCCAATTTGCCATCTGATCTAACTTCTGGAGGCAGTCAAAATGAGTATTTGAATTCTTCCCTACCTTATTCCTGTGCTGAGATACAGGCTGCTCCAACCTGCTGTAAAATGCTTGATTTCGAGAGTGAGCGAAACTAATGAAAACATTGTTGGGGTAAAACCTAAAGGGAAAGACCTAGCACCAAATCCAATTTGCCATCTGATCTAACTTCTGGAGGCAGTCAAAATGATCCTTAGAATTCTTCCCTACCTTATTCATGTGCTGAGATACAGGCTGCTCCAACCTGCTGTAAAATGCTTGATTTCGAGAGTGAGCGAAACTAATGAAAACATTGTTGGGGTAAAACCTAAAGGGAAAGACCTAGCACCAAATCCAATTTGCCATCTGATCTAACTTCTGGAGGCAGTCAAAATGAGTATTTGAATTCTTCCCTACCTTATTCCTGTGCTGAGATACAGGCTGCTCCAACCTGCTGTAAAATGCTTGATTTCGAGAGTGAGCGAAACTAATGAAAACATTGTTGGGGTAAAACCTAAAGGGAAAGACCTAGCACCAAATCCAATTGGCCATCTGATCTAACTTCTGGAGGCAGTCAAAATGAGTATTTGAATTCTTCCCTACCTTATTCCTGTGCTGAGATACAGGCTGCTCCAACCTGCTGTAAAATGCTTGATTTCGAGAGTGAGCGAAACTAATGAAAACATTGTTGGGGTAAAACCTAAAGGGAAAGACCTAGCACCAAATCCAATTTGCCATCTGATCTAACTTCTGGAGGCAGTCAAAATGATCCTTAGAATTCTTCCCTACCTTATTCCTGTGCTGAGATACAGGCTGCTCCAACCTGCTGTAAAATGCTTGATTTCGAGAGTGAGCGAAACTAATGAAAACATTGTTGGGGTAAAACCTAAAGGGAAAGACCTAGCACCAAATCCAATTTGCCATCTGATCTAACTTCTGGAGGCAGTCAAAATGATCCTTAGAATTCTTCCCTACCTTATTCCTGTGCTGAGATACAGGCTGCTCCAACCTGCTGTAAAATGCTTGATTTCGAGAGTGAGCGAAACTAATGAAAACATTGTTGGGGTAAAACCTAAAGGGAAAGACCTAGCACCAAATCCAATTTGCCATCTGATCTAACTTCTGGAGGCAGTCAAAATGATCCTTAGAATTCTTCCCTACCTTATTCCTGTGCTGAGATACAGGCTGCTCCAACCTGCTGTAAAATGCTTGATTTCGAGAGTGAGCGAAACTAATGAAAACATTGTTGGGGTAAAACCTAAAGGGAAAGACCTAGCACCAAATCCAATTTGCCATCTGATCTAACTTCTGGAGGCAGTCAAAATGATCCTTAGAATTCTTCCCTACCTTATTCCTGTGCTGAGATACAGGCTGCTCCAACCTGCTGTAAAATGCTTGATTTCGAGAGTGAGCGAAACTAATGAAAACATTGTTGGGGTAAAACCTAAAGGGAAAGACCTAGCACCAAATCCAATTTGCCATCTGATCTAACTTCTGGAGGCAGTCAAAATGATCCTTAGAATTCTTCCCTACCTTATTCCTGTGCTGAGATACAGGCTGCTCCAACCTGCTGTAAAATGCTTGATTTCGAGAGTGAGCGAAACTAATGAAAACATTGTTGGGGTAAAACCTAAAGGGAAAGACCTAGCACCAAATCCAATTTGCCATCTGATCTAACTTCTGGAGGCAGTCAAAATGATCCTTAGAATTCTTCCCTACCTTATTCCTGTGCTGAGATACAGGCTGCTCCCACCTGCTGTAAAATGCTTGATTTCGAGAGTGAGCGAAACTAATGAAAACATTGTTGGGGTAAAACCTAAAGGGAAAGACCTAGCACCAAATCCAATTTGCCATCTGATCTAACTTCTGGAGGCAGTCAAAATGATCCTTAGAATTCTTCCCTACCTTATTCCTGTGCTGAGATACAGGCTGCTCCAACCTGCTGTAAAATGCTTGATTTCGAGAGTGAGCGAAACTAATGAAAACATTGTTGGGGTAAAACCTAAAGGGAAAGACCTAGCACCAAATCCAATTTGCCATCTGATCTAACTTCTGGAGGCAGTCAAAATGATCCTTAGAATTCTTCCCTACCTTATTCCTGTGCTGAGATACAGGCTGCTCCAACCTGCTGGAAAATGCTTGATTTCGAGAGTGAGCGAAACTAATGAAAACATTGTTGGGGTAAAACCTAAAGGGAAAGACCTAGCACCAAATCCAATTTGCCATCTGATCTAACTTCTGGAGGCAGTCAAAATGATCCTTAGAATTCTTCCCTACCTTATTCCTGTGCTGAGATACAGGCTGCTCCAACCTGCTGTAAAATGCTTGATTTCGAGAGTGAGCGAAACTAATGAAAACATTGTTGGGGTAAAACCTAAAGGGAAAGACCTAGCACCAAATCCAATTTGCCATCTGATCTAACTTCTGGAGGCAGTCAAAATGATCCTTAGAATTCTTCCCTACCTTATTCCTGTGCTGAGATACAGGCTGCTCCAACCTGCTGTAAAATGCTTGATTTCGAGAGTGAGCGAAACTAATGAAAACATTGTTGGGGTAAAACCTAAAGGGAAAGACCTAGCACCAAATCCAATTTGCCATCTGATCTAACTTCTGGAGGCAGTCAAAATGATCCTTTGAATTCTTCCCTACCTTATTCCTGTGCTGAGATACAGGCTGCTCCAACCTGCTGTAAAATGCTTGATTTCGAGAGTGAGCGAAACTAATGAAAACATTGTTGGGGTAAAACCTAAAGGGAAAGACCTAGCACCAAATCCAATTTGCCATCTGATCTAACTTCTGGAGGCAGTCAAAATGATCCTTAGAATTCTTCCCTACCTTATTCATGTACTGAGATACAGGCTGCTCCAACCTGCTGTAAAATGCTTGATTTCGAGAGTGAGCGAAACTAATGAAAACATTGTTGGGGTAAAACCTAAAGGGAAAGACCTAGCACCAAATCCAATTTGCCATCTGATCTAACTTCTGGAGGCAGTCAAAATGATCCTTAGAATTCTTCCCTACCTTATTCCTGTGCTGAGATACAGGCTGCTCCAACCTGCTGTAAAATGCTTGATTTCGAGAGTGAGCGAAACTAATGAAAACATTGTTGGGGTAAAACCTAAAGGGAAAGACCTAGCACCAAATCCAATTGGCCATCTGATCTAACTTCTGGAGGCAGTCAAAATGAGTATTTGAATTCTTCCCTACCTTATTCCTGTGCTGAGATACAGGCTGCTCCAACCTGCTGTAAAATGCTTGATTTCGAGAGTGAGCGAAACTAATGAAAACATTGTTGGGGTAAAACCTAAAGGGAAAGACCTAGCACCAAATCCAATTTGCCATCTGATCTAACTTCTGGAGGCAGTCAAAATGATCCTTAGAATTCTTCCCTACCTTATTCCTGTGCTGAGATACAGGCTGCTCCAACCTGCTGTAAAATGCTTGATTTCGAGAGTGAGCGAAACTAATGAAAACATTGTTGGGGTAAAACCTAAAGGGAAAGACCTAGCACCAAATCCAATTTGCCATCTGATCTAACTTCTGGAGGCAGTCAAAATGATCCTTAGAATTCTTCCCTACCTTATTCCTGTGCTGAGATACAGGCTGCTCCAACCTGCTGTAAAATGCTTGATTTCGAGAGTGAGCGAAACTAATGAAAACATTGTTGGGGTAAAACCTAAAGGGAAAGACCTAGCACCAAATCCAATTTGCCATCTGATCTAACTTCTGGAGGCAGTCAAAATGATCCTTAGAATTCTTCCCTACCTTATTCCTGTGCTGAGATACAGGCTGCTCCAACCTGCTGTAAAATGCTTGATTTCGAGAGTGAGCGAAACTAATGAAAACATTGTTGGGGTAAAACCTAAAGGGAAAGACCTAGCACCAAATCCAATTTGCCATCTGATCTAACTTCTGGAGGCAGTCAAAATGATCCTTAGAATTCTTCCCTACCTTATTCCTGTGCTGAGATACAGGCTGCTCCAACCTGCTGTAAAATGCTTGATTTCGAGAGTGAGCGAAACTAATGAAAACATTGTTGGGGTAAAACCTAAAGGGAAAGACCTAGCACCAAATCCAATTTGCCATCTGATCTAACTTCTGGAGGCAGTCAAAATGATCCTTAGAATTCTTCCCTACCTTATTCCTGTGCTGAGATACAGGCTGCTCCAACCTGCTGTAAAATGCTTGATTTCGAGAGTGAGCGAAACTAATGAAAACATTGTTGGGGTAAAACCTAAAGGGAAAGACCTAGCACCAAATCCAATTTGCCATCTGATCTAACTTCTGGAGGCAGTCAAAATGATCCTTAGAATTCTTCCCTACCTTATTCCTGTGCTGAGATACAGGCTGCTCCAACCTGCTGTAAAATGCTTGATTTCGAGAGTGAGCGAAACTAATGAAAACATTGTTGGGGTAAAACCTAAAGGGAAAGACCTAGCACCAAATTGCATTGGCCATCTGATCTAACTTCTGGAGGCAGTCAAAATGATCCTTAGAATTCTTCCCTACCTTATTCCTGTGCTGAGATACAGGCTGCTCCAACCTGCTGTAAAATGCTTGATTTCGAGAGTGAGCGAAACTAATGAAAACATTGTTGGGGTAAAACCTAAAGGGAAAGACCTAGCACCAAATTGCATTGGCCATCTGATCTAACTTCTGGAGGCAGTCAAAATGATCCTTAGAATTCTTCCCTACCTTATTCCTGTGCTGAGATACAGGCTGCTCCAACCTGCTGTAAAATGCTTGATTTCGAGAGTGAGCGAAACTAATGAAAACATTGTTGGGGTAAAACCTAAAGGGAAAGACCTAGCACCAAATCCAATTTGCCATCTGATCTAACTTCTGGAGGCAGTCAAAATGATCCTTAGAATTCTTCCCTACCTTATTCCTGTGCTGAGATACAGGCTGCTCCAACCTGCTGTAAAATGCTTGATTTCGAGAGTGAGCGAAACTAATGAAAACATTGTTGGGGTAAAACCTAAAGGGAAAGACCTAGCACCAAATCCAATTTGCCATCTGATCTAACTTCTGGAGGCAGTCAAAATGATCCTTAGAATTCTTCCCTACCTTATTCCTGTGCTGAGATACAGGCTGCTCCAACCTGCTGTAAAATGCTTGATTTCGAGAGTGAGCGAAACTAATGAAAACATTGTTGGGGTAAAACCTAAAGGGAAAGACCTAGCACCAAATCCAATTTGCCATCTGATCTAACTTCTGGAGGCAGTCAAAATGAGTATTTGAATTCTTCCCTACCTTATTCCTGTGCTGAGATACAGGCTGCTCCAACCTGCTGTAAAATGCTTGATTTCGAGAGTGAGCGAAACTAATGAAAACATTGTTGGGGTAAAACCTAAAGGGAAAGACCTAGCACCAAATCCAATTTGCCATCTGATCTAACTTCTGGAGGCAGTCAAAATGATCCTTAGAATTCTTCCCTACCTTATTCCTGTGCTGAGATACAGGCTGCTCCAACCTGCTGTAAAATGCTTGATTTCGAGAGTGAGCGAAACTAATGAAAACATTGTTGGGGTAAAACCTAAAGGGAAAGACCTAGCACCAAATCCAATTTGCCATCTGATCTAACTTCTGGAGGCAGTCAAAATGATCCTTAGAATTCTTCCCTACCTTATTCCTGTGCTGAGATACAGGCTGCTCCAACCTGCTGTAAAATGCTTGATTTCGAGAGTGAGCGAAACTAATGAAAACATTGTTGGGGTAAAACCTAAAGGGAAAGACCTAGCACCAAATCCAATTTGCCATCTGATCTAACTTCTGGAGGCAGTCAAAATGATCCTTAGAATTCTTCCCTACCTTATTCCTGTGCTGAGATACAGGCTGCTCCAACCTGCTGTAAAATGCTTGATTTCGAGAGTGAGCGAAACTAATGAAAACATTGTTGGGGTAAAACCTAAAGGGAAAGACCTAGCACCAAATCCAATTTGCCATCTGATCTAACTTCTGGAGGCAGTCAAAATGATCCTTAGAATTCTTCCCTACCTTATTCCTGTGCTGAGATACAGGCTGCTCCAACCTGCTGTAAAATGCTTGATTTCGAGAGTGAGCGAAACTAATGAAAACATTGTTGGGGTAAAACCTAAAGGGAAAGACCTAGCACCAAATCCAATTTGCCATCTGATCTAACTTCTGGAGGCAGTCAAAATGATCCTTAGAATTCTTCCCTACCTTATTCCTGTGCTGAGATACAGGCTGCTCCCACCTGCTGTAAAATGCTTGATTTCGAGAGTGAGCGAAACTAATGAAAACATTGTTGGGGTAAAACCTAAAGGGAAAGACCTAGCACCAAATCCAATTTGCCATCTGATCTAACTTCTGGAGGCAGTCAAAATGATCCTTAGAATTCTTCCCTACCTTATTCCTGTGCTGAGATACAGGCTGCTCCAACCTGCTGTAAAATGCTTGATTTCGAGAGTGAGCGAAACTAATGAAAACATTGTTGGGGTAAAACCTAAAGGGAAAGACCTAGCACCAAATCCAATTTGCCATCTGATCTAACTTCTGGAGGCAGTCAAAATGATCCTTAGAATTCTTCCCTACCTTATTCCTGTGCTGAGATACAGGCTGCTCCAACCTGCTGGAAAATGCTTGATTTCGAGAGTGAGCGAAACTAATGAAAACATTGTTGGGGTAAAACCTAAAGGGAAAGACCTAGCACCAAATCCAATTTGCCATCTGATCTAACTTCTGGAGGCAGTCAAAATGATCCTTAGAATTCTTCCCTACCTTATTCCTGTGCTGAGATACAGGCTGCTCCAACCTGCTGTAAAATGCTTGATTTCGAGAGTGAGCGAAACTAATGAAAACATTGTTGGGGTAAAACCTAAAGGGAAAGACCTAGCACCAAATCCAATTTGCCATCTGATCTAACTTCTGGAGGCAGTCAAAATGATCCTTAGAATTCTTCCCTACCTTATTCCTGTGCTGAGATACAGGCTGCTCCAACCTGCTGTAAAATGCTTGATTTCGAGAGTGAGCGAAACTAATGAAAACATTGTTGGGGTAAAACCTAAAGGGAAAGACCTAGCACCAAATCCAATTTGCCATCTGATCTAACTTCTGGAGGCAGTCAAAATGATCCTTTGAATTCTTCCCTACCTTATTCCTGTGCTGAGATACAGGCTGCTCCAACCTGCTGTAAAATGCTTGATTTCGAGAGTGAGCGAAACTAATGAAAACATTGTTGGGGTAAAACCTAAAGGGAAAGACCTAGCACCAAATCCAATTTGCCATCTGATCTAACTTCTGGAGGCAGTCAAAATGATCCTTAGAATTCTTCCCTACCTTATTCATGTACTGAGATACAGGCTGCTCCAACCTGCTGTAAAATGCTTGATTTCGAGAGTGAGCGAAACTAATGAAAACATTGTTGGGGTAAAACCTAAAGGGAAAGACCTAGCACCAAATCCAATTTGCCATCTGATCTAACTTCTGGAGGCAGTCAAAATGATCCTTAGAATTCTTCCCTACCTTATTCCTGTGCTGAGATACAGGCTGCTCCAACCTGCTGTAAAATGCTTGATTTCGAGAGTGAGCGAAACTAATGAAAACATTGTTGGGGTAAAACCTAAAGGGAAAGACCTAGCACCAAATCCAATTGGCCATCTGATCTAACTTCTGGAGGCAGTCAAAATGAGTATTTGAATTCTTCCCTACCTTATTCCTGTGCTGAGATACAGGCTGCTCCAACCTGCTTTAAAATGCTTGATTTCGAGAGTGAGCGAAACTAATGAAAACATTGTTGGGGTAAAACCTAAAGGGAAAGACCTAGCACCAAATCCAATTTGCCATCTGATCTAACTTCTGGAGGCAGTCAAAATGATCCTTAGAATTCTTCCCTACCTTATTCCTGTGCTGAGATACAGGCTGCTCCAACCTGCTGTAAAATGCTTGATTCGAGAGTGAGCGAAACTAATGAAAACATTGTTGGGGTAAAACCTAAAGGGAAAGACCTAGCACCAAATCCAATTTTGCCATCTGATCTAACTTCTGGAGGCAGTCAAAATGATCCTTAGAATTCTTCCCTACCTTATTCCTGTGCTGAGATTACAGGCTGCTCCAACCTGCTGTAAATGCTTGATTTCGAGAGTGAGCGAAACTAATGAAAACATTGTTGGGGTAAAACCTAAAGGGAAAGACCTAGCACCAAATCCAATTTGCCATCTGATCTAACTTCTGGAGGCAGTCAAAATGATCCTTAGAATTCTTCCCTACCTTATTCCTGTGCTGAGATACAGGCTGCTCCAACCTGCTGTAAAATGCTTGAATTTCGAGAGTGAGCGAAACTAATGAAAACATTGTTGGGGTAAAACCTAAAGGGAAAGACCTAGCACCAAATCCAATTTGCCATCTGATCTAACTTCTGGAGGCAGTCAAAATGATCCTTAGAATTCTTTCCCTACCTTATTCCTGTGCTGAGATACAGGCTGCTTCCAACCTGCTGTAAAATGCTTGATTTCGAGAGTGAGCGAAACTAATGAAAACATTGTTGGGGTAAAACCTAAAGGGAAAGACCTAGCACCAAATCCAATTTGCCATCTGATCTAACTTCTGGAGGCAGTCAAAATGATCCTTAGAATTCTTCCCTACCTTATTCCTGTGCTGAGATACAGGCTGCTCCAACCTGCTGTAAAATGCTTGATTTCGAGAGTGAGCGAAACTAATGAAAACATTGTTGGGGTAAAACCTAAAGGGAAAGACCTAGCACCAAATCCAATTTGCCATCTGATCTAACTTCTGGAGGCAGTCAAAATGATCCTTAGAATTCTTCCCTACCTTATTCCTGTGCTGAGATACAGGCTGCTCCAACCTGCTGTAAAATGCTTGATTTCGAGAGTGAGCGAAACTAATGAAAACATTGTTGGGGTAAAACCTAAAGGGAAAGACCTAGCACCAAATCCAATTGGCCATCTGATCTAACTTCTGGAGGCAGTCAAAATGATCCTTAGAATTCTTCCCTACCTTATTCCTGTGCTGAGATACAGGCTGCTCCAACCTGCTGTAAAATGCTTGATTTCGAGAGTGAGCGAAACTAATGAAAACATTGTTGGGGTAAAACCTAAAGGGAAAGACCTAGCACCAAATTGCATTGGCCATCTGATCTAACTTCTGGAGGGCAGTCAAAATGATCCTTAGAATTCTTCCCTACCTTATTCCTGTGCTGAGATACAGGCTGCTCCAACCTGCTGTAAAATGCTTGATTTCGAGAGTGAGCGAAACTAATGAAAACATTGTTGGGGTAAAACCTAAAGGGAAAGACCTAGCACCAAATTGCATTGGCCATCTGATCTAACTTCTGGAGGCAGTCAAAATGACCTTAGAATTCTTCCCTACCTTATTCCTGTGCTGAGATACAGGCTGCTCCAACCTGCTGTAAAATGCTTGATTTCGAGAGTGAGCGAAACTAATGAAAACATTGTTGGGGTAAAACCTAAAGGAAAGACCTAGCACCAAATCCAATTTGCCATCTGATCTAACTTCTGGAGGCAGTCAAAATGATCCTTAGAATTCTTCCCTACCTTATTCCTGTGCTGAGATACAGGCTGCTCCAACCTGCTGTAAAATGCTTGATTTCGAGAGTGAGCGAAACTAATGAAAACATTGTTGGGGTAAAAACCTAAAGGGAAAGACCTAGCACCAAATCCAATTTGCCATCTGATCTAACTTCTGGAGGCAGTCAAAATGATCCTTAGAATTCTTCCCTACCTTATTCCTGTGCTGAGATACAGGCTGCTCCAACCTGCTGTAAAATGCTTGATTTCGAGAGTGAGGCGAAACTAATGTAAACATTGTTGGGGGTAAAACCTAAAGGGAAAGACCTAGCACCAAATCCAATTTGCCATCTGATCTAACTTCTGGAGGCAAGTCAAAATGAGTATTTGAATTCTTCCCTACCTTATTCCTGTGCTGAGATACAGGCTGCTCCAACCTGCTGTAAAATGCTGATTTCGAGAGTGAGCGAAACTAATGAAAACATTGTTGGGGTAAAACCTAAAGGGAAAGACCTAGCACCAAATCCAATTTGCCATCTGATCTAACTTCTGGAGGCAGTCAAAATGATCCTTAGAATTCTTCCCTACCTTATTCCTGTGCTGAGATACAGCGCTGCTCCAACCTGCTGTAAAATGCTTGATTTCGAGAGTGAGCGAAACTAATGAAAACATTGTTGGGGTAAAAACCTAAAGGGAAAGACCTAGCACCAAATCCAATTTGCCATCTGATCTAACTTCTGGGAGGCAGTCAAAATGATCCTTAGAATTCTTCCCTACCTTATTCCTGTGCTGAGATACAGGCTGCTCCAACCTGCTGTAAAATGCTTGATTTCGAGAGTGAGCGAAACTAATGAAACATTGTTGGGGTAAAACCTAAAGGGAAAGACCTAGCACCAAATCCAATTTGCCATCTGATCTAACTTCTGGAGGCAGTCAAAATGATCCTTAGAATTCTTCCCTACCTATTCCTGTGCTGAGATACAGGCTGCTCCAACCTGCTGTAAAATGCTTGATTTCGAGAGTGAGCGAAACTAATGAAAACATTGTTGGGGTAAAAACCTAAAGGGAAAGACCTAGCACCAAATCCAATTTGCCATCTGATCTAACTTCTGGAGGCAGTCAAATGATCCTTAGAATTCTTCCCTACCTTATTCCTGTGCTGAGATACAGGCTGCTCCAACCTGCTGTAAAATGCTTGATTTCGAGAGTGAGCGAAACTAATGAAAACATTGTTGGGGTAAAACCTAAAGGGAAAGACCTAGCACCAAATCCAATTGGCCATCTGATCTAACTTCTGGAGGCAGTCAAAATGATCCTTAGAATTCTTTCCCTACCTTATTCCTGTGCTGAGATACAGGCTGCTCCAACCTGCTGTAAAATGCTTGATTTCGAGAGTGAGCGAAACTAATGAAAACATTGTTGGGGTAAAACCTAAAGGGAAAGACCTAGCACCAAATTGCATTGGCCATCTGATCTAACTTCTGGAGGCAGTCAAAATGATCCTTAGAATTCTTCCCTACCTTATTCCTGTGCTGAGATACAGGCTGCTCCAACCTGCTGTAAAATGCTTGATTTCGAGAGTGAGCGAAACTAATGAAAACATTGTTGGGGTAAAACCTAAAGGGAAAGACCTAGCACCAAATCCAATTTGCCATCTGATCTAACTTCTGGAGGCAGTCAAATGATCCTTAGAATTCTTCCCTACCTTATTCCTGTGCTGAGATACAGGCTGCTCCAACCTGCTGTAAAATGCTTGATTTCGAGAGTGAGCGAAACTAATGAAAACATTGTTGGGGTAAAACCTAAAGGGAAAGACCTAGCACCAAATCCCAATTTGCCATCTGATCTAACTTCTGGAGGCAGTCAAAATGATCCTTAGAATTCTTCCCTACCTTATTCCTGTGCTGAGATACAGGCTGCTCCAACCTGCTGTAAAATGCTTGATTTCGAGAGTGAGCGAAACTAATGAAAACATTGTTGGGGTTAAAACCTAAAGGGAAAGACCTAGCACCAAATCCAATTTGCCATCTGATCTAACTTCTGGAGGCAGTCAAAATGATCCTTAGAATTCTTCCCCTACCTTATTCCCTGTGCTGAGATACAGGCTTGCTCCAACCTGCTGTAAAATGCTTGATTTCGAGAGTGAGCGAAACTAATGAAAACATTGTTGGGGTAAAACCTAAAGGGAAAGACCTAGCACCAAATCCAATTGGCCATCTGATCTAACTTCTGGAGGCAGTCAAAATGATCCTTAGAATTCTTCCCTACCTTATTCCTGTGCTGAGATACAGGCTGCTCCAACCTGCTGTAAAATGCTTGATTTCGAGAGTGAGCGAAACTAATGAAAACATTGTTGGGGTAAAACCTAAAGGGAAAGACCTAGCACCACAATCCATCTGATCTAACTTCTGGAGGCAGTCAAAATGATCCTTAGAATTCTTCCCTACCTTATTCCTGTGCTGAGATACAGGCTGCTCCAACCTGCTGTAAAATGCTTGATTTCGAGAGTGAGCGAAACTAATGAAAACATTGTTGGGGTAAAACCTAAAGGGAAAGACCTAGCACCAAATCCAATTTGCCATCTGATCTAACTTCTGGAGGCAGTCAAAATGATCCTTAGAATTCTTCCCTACCTTATTCCTGTGCTGAGATACAGGCTGCTCCAACCCTGCTGTAAAATGCTTGATTTCCGAGAGTGAGCGAAACTAATGAAAACATTGTTGGGGTAAAACCTAAAGGGAAAGACCTAGCACCAAATCCAATTTCCCATCTGATCTAACTTCTGGAGGCAGTCAAAATGATCCTTAGAATTCTTCCTACCTTATTCCTGTGCTGAGATACAGGCTGCTCCAACCTGCTGTAAAATGCTTGATTTCGAGAGTGAGCGAAACTAATGAAAACATTGTTGGGGTAAAACCTAAAGGGAAAGACCTAGCACCAAATCCAATTGGCCATCTGATCTAACTTCTGGAGGCAGTCAAAATGATCCTTAGAATTCTTCCCTACCTTATTCCTGTGCTGAGATACAGGCTGCTCCAACCTGCTGTAAAATGCTTGATTTAGAGAGTGAGCGAACTAATGAAAACATTGTTGGGGTAAAACCTAAGGGAAAGACCTAGCACCAAATCCAATTTGCCATCTGATCTAACTTCTGGAGGCAGTCAAAATGATCCTTAGAATTCTTCCCATACCTTATTCCTGTGCTGAGATACAGGCTGCTCCAACCTGCTGTAAAATGCTTGATTTCGAGAGTGAGCGAAACTAATGAAAACATTGTTGGGGTAAAACCTAAAGGGAAAGACCTAGCACCAAATCCAATTGGCCATCTGATCTAACTTCTGGAGGCAGTCAAAATGATCCTTAGAATCTTCTTCCCTACCTTATTCCTGTGCTGAGATACAGGCTGCTCCAACCTGCTGTAAAATGCTTGATTTCGAGAGTGAGCGAAACTAATGAAAACATTGTTGGGGTAAAACCTAAAGGGAAAGACCTAGCACCAAATCCAATTTGCCATCTGATCTAACTTCTGGAGGCAGTCAAAATGATCCTTAGAATTCTTCCCTACCTTATTCCTGTGCTGAGATACAGGCTGCTCCAACCTGCTGTAAAATGCTTGATTTCGAGAGTGAGCGAAACTAATGAAAACATTGTTGGGGTAAAACCTAAAGGGAAGACCTAGCACCAAATCCAATTTGCCATCTGATCTAACTTCTGGAGGCAGTCAAAATGAGCCTTAGAATTCTTCCCTACCTTATTCCTGTGCTGAGATACAGGCTGCTCCAACCTGCTGTAAAATGCTTGATGTCGAGAGTGAGCGAAACTAATGAAAACATTGTTGGGGTAAAACCTAAAGGGAAAGACCTAGCACCAAATCCAATTTGCCATCTGATCTAACTTCTGGAGGCAGTCAAAATGATCCTTAGAATTCTTCCCTACCTTATTCCTGTGCTGAGATACAGGCTGCTCCAACCCTGCTGTAAAATGCTTGATTTCGAGAGTGAGCGAAACTAATGAAAACCATTGTTGGGGAGTAAAAACCTAAAGGGAAAGACCTAGCACCAAATCCAATCTGCCATCTGATCTAACTTCTGGAGGCAGTCAAAATGAGCCTTAGAATTCTTTCCCTACCTTATTCCTGTGCTGAGATACAGGCTGCTCCAACCTGCTGTAAAATGCTTGATTTCGAGAGTGAGCGAAACTAATGAAAACATTGTTGGGGTAAAACCTAAAGGGAAAGACCTAGCACCAAATCCAATTTGCCATCTGATCTAACTTCTGGAGGCAGTCAAAATGAGCCTTAGAATTCTTCCCTACCTTATTCCTGTGCTGAGATACAGGCTGCTCCAACCTGCTGTAAAATGCTTGATTTCGAGAGTGAGCGAAACTAATGAAAACATTGTTGGGGTAAAACCTAAAGGGAAAGACCTAGCACCAAATCCAATTTGCCATCTGATCTAACTTCTGGAGGCAGTCAAAATGATCCATTAGAATTCTTCCCTACCTTATTCCTGTGCTGAGATACAGGCTGGCTCCAACCTGCTGTAAAATGCTTGATGTCGAGACGTCGAGCGAAACTAATGACAACATTGTTGGGGTAAAACCTAAAGGGAAAGACCTAGCACCAAATCCAATTTGCCATCTGATCTAACTTCTGGAG
>NW_027145223.1:0-25848 GCF_026170545.1 Melanerpes formicivorus | reverse complement strand
CATCCCCTCCCTCCATCCCCCTCCCCAACTCCATCCCCTCCCTCCATCCCCCTCCCCAACTCCATCCCCTCCCTCCATCCCCCTCCCCAACTCCATCCCCTCCCTCCATCCCCCCTCCCCAACTCCATCCCCTCCCTCCATCCCCCTCCCCAACTCCATCCCCTCCCTCCATCCCCCTCCCCAACTCCATCCCTCCCCAGCCAGGCTCAGCAGGGAAGCTGAAGCAGGCTGCAGCCCTCCAGGGGAGCACACAGCAGAACCCTCTTGAGCTGAGCTGCTTTATTTGCTGCCAGAGCAGCCCCCAACAGCTTCTGAACCCCCCACCCCCCAGCCCCCCCCCGAGGCTGGGAGCCCTCCAGGTGCTGAACGTGGGGGGAGGGGAGGCTCAGGGCTGGGTGTGGAGGAGGAGGAGGAAGGCTGAACCCAAAGCAACCCTTCCCCAGGCCCCCAGGCTGGGTGAAGCCTCCTCTGCTGCCCTGGGAGCAGTTTGCTGCCGGTGGCCTCCAGCTGGCAGCAAACAAACCAAAGCTGCAGAGCAGGGGAAAGGTTCCAAAGGTTCCTGCAGCAGCTTCTGGAGCAGGAGGTGGAGGCTCCCCTCCTGCCTTGCTCCTTCCAAGGCTGCTCCCTTCCCCCCTCCTCCTCCTCCTCCTCCTCCTCCTCCTCCCCACCCCTGCTTTGGAAGCAGCCAGGGACCCTGCTGCCCCTGCCTGGAGGGGGAGTCACTGACTCAGGAGGTGCCCCCTGCAAGGAGCTGAGAGTGCTGAGCCCCAGAGCAGCTGCAAGGCTCAGCCTGAAACTGCTGAGCCCCTTCCCCCCCACCCCCCAAGCCTGAGAGCCCAGAGCCTCCCCAGACTGCATCCTGCAGAGCCCAGCAAGGAGCCTGCTGCTGGGGGCAGGCCCTGCAGACCACCACCCAAGTGCTCCCCAGGAGGCACCCAAAGCTCTCAGCCACCCCCAGTCTGAGCCTCCTTGCTTCCCTTGGAGGGTTGCTGCTCCCTGCCCAGAGGTCCATCAGGGCCTCAGCTCTGCCCTCAGGCCCTGGTGGCTCCCCCCAGCGGCAGGGAGGGAGAGGAGAGGCAGCAGGCCAGGGGCAGCTGTGGAGTTGGTGCTGCAGTCCACGTAGTGGTAAGTCTCCAGGGCACTCTGGCTGCTGTGGCCAATGTAGGAGAGCTTCACCACGGTCCTGGGGGGGGGAAGGAGAAGCCTGGTGGGGGTGGGGGCAGCAGCAGCAGCAGCAGCAGCAGCCCCCCCCCCCCAAACCACCAGGGGGGCAGAGATCTTTTAAGCTCAGCCAGCCCAGCTCCCACCCCAGGGCACCACCAAGCCCTGGCCCCTCAGCACCACAGGGCCCAGGAACCCCTCCAGGGAGGGAGGCTGCCCCTGGGCAGCCTGGGCCAGGCCTGAGGGGGCATAAATTGTTGCTGGGGGCAGGCTGAGGCCATCTCCCCCTGTGGCATCCCTTGGGGCAGCAGAGCTCAGCCCCCCCTGGCCCCAGGGCTCCTCTCAGGCACTTGCAGGGAGCCAGGATGGTCTCCCCCTCAGCCTCCTCTCCCCCAGCCCCTTCCCCAGCTCCCTTTGCCCTCCCCTGCCCCTGAGGAGCCCAAGGCTGCCCCCAGGCTGCCAGCTGTGCCCCCCCCCAGTGCCCAGCCCAGGGGGGGCTCTGGCCCAGTCCCTCTCCCCCTGCCCTCTCCTTGCCTCAGCCTCTGGCTCTGGACACTTGGCTGCCCCAGAGGCTGGCTCCAGTTGCCCAGGGCTGGGCTGCAGTGGCCACCACCTCCTCCCCCTGCTCTCCCCCTGCTGCCTTCAGCCAGCAGCCCTCCCAGGGCTGGGCAGTGCTGAGCAGAGGCCAAGCTCCCTCAGGCAGGGCCAGGCTGCAGCCCTGGGCAGTGCCAGCCTGAGCAGCAGGGCTCAGGGAGCTCTTTCCAGGCTGCAGCCTGGGGCTGCCCCCTCCCTGGAGGTGCTGAGGGCCAGGCTGGATGAGGCCCTGAGCAGCCTGGGGCCGGGGGGAGCTGGCCCTGGGGGCAGGGCAGGAGGCTTGGAGCTGGCTGAGCCTGCAGCTCCCTCTCCCCCCCCCAGCCCCACTCCATGGCTCCCTGCTGCCCTCTGAGGCCCTTGCTCAGAGCCAGGCAGAGGAGCAGAGGAGCCACAACCTCCCCAGCAGCCCTGGAGCAGCCTCCCCTGCCTGGGCAGGGGCACCAAGGCCCCCCCAGGGCTTCTCTCCCTGCCTGGGGGGGGCGCTGCAGCCCCCTGGGAGGGCAGCTCCTGGAGCTCCTCTGCCAGGCTGCCTCCTCCCACGGAGCTGACTGCAGCCAACCCCCCCAGAAATGCCCCTGGGGAGGGGGAGGAGGGAGGGCAGATGACCTTCATCTTCCTCCAGGAAGCACCAAGCCTTGGGGAGGGAGAGGAGAGAGCCCTGGGAAGAGCCCCAGCAGGGGATGGAGGCAAGGAGGGAGCAGAGGAGGAGGAGGAGGAAGGGCAAACAGCTCCTGCAAGCCTCCTGCTGCTGCCTTGCTGCCCTCTGAGGCCCTTGCTCAGAGCCAGGCAGAGGAGCAGAGGAGCCACAACCTCCCCAGCAGCCCTGGAGCAGCCTCCCTGCCTGGGCAGGGGCACCAAGGCCCCCCCAGGGCTTCTCTCCCTGCCTGGGGGGGGGCGCTGCAGCCCCCTGCTGGCCTCTGGGGCCCCTGCTCAGCAGCCAGGCAGAGGAGCAGTGGAGCCACTCTCCCCTCAGCCTCCTCAAGCTCTCTCAGGAGCTCCTCAAGCATCCCAGCAGCTTCTACACTCAGCACAGCTCCTCTGGGCCCTGCACAGCTGCAGCTGCCCCGAGGCCTCTGCAGGGCCAGGCAGAGCTGGAGCTGGAGCTCAGCACCCCCCAGGGGGCACAGCCTGCAGTCTCCTCCTCCCCAGCTGACTCCTCAGGCCCCTCTGTGGCAGCTGGGGGTGGGAGGCTGGCAGGGGGAGGCAGGCTGGGGGGCTGGCCAAGAGCGCTGCAGCAGGCTGCCCAGGATGGTGCTTGAGCTCCCACCCCTGGAGACCTACCAGGTGAGGCTCAGCAGGGCTCTGGGCTGACCTTGGAGGTCTCTCCCAGCCTGGCTGCTCCTGTCATCTAGTGGAGGAGCTCTGGAGGGGGCTGTGAGCAGCCTGGGCTGGTGGGAGGGCTCCCTGCCCAGGGCAGGGGGGCTGGGACTGGCTGAGCCTTCAGCTCCCTTCCTGCCCTGGCAGCTCTGTGTCCCTGCTGCCTGCAGGGGAGGGGGGGGTTGGACTGGATGCCCTTTGGAGCTCCCTCCCCAGCCCACAGCACCTGTGCCCCCCTCCCTCCCAGCTCTGCTGTGGCAGCAGGAAGGCAGCAGAGCCCTTCCCTACCTCATGAAGATGACAATGTTGTGGACCTTCACCTTGGGGGAAGCTGCAGAAGAAACTGGGAGGGAAGAAAAGAGAGCAAGAGGCAGAGGCAGGTCAGGAGGGCTGCAGGCAGCTGGGGGCTCCTGGGGGCTCCTGCTGGCTCCTGCTGGCTCCTGGGGGCTGCTGCTGGCTCCTGGGGGCTGCTGCCCCTCTTTGGGGCCAACCCAGCTCCAGCTTTGGGGCCCAAGAGCCAGCTCACCGACCTGCCCCCAGGGCCTCTCTCAGCTCCTTGCCAGCCAGGGAGCAGAGAACCCAGCCCCAGCCCTTCCCTCCCTCCCTCCCCCAGCCAGCAGATGCTTACTACACATAGGAGAAAGATCCTCCCAGCTCTGCCTTCACTGTGAAGTTCACCTGGGAGAGAGGGCAACAAAGAGCCAGCTGGGGGCTGGGGTCCTGCTGGGAGTAACTCAGAGCTTGCTCTGAGTAGCAGAGAGCTGCACAGGGGAGCTAAGCCTCACTTGAACCACAGCAGCAGAGCTCTGAGGGTCCAGAGAGAGCCAACCCCAACCCCAGCTGGGGCTGGAGTCCTGCTGGGAGTAACTCAGAGCTTGCTCTGGGAAGCAGAGAGCTGCACAGTGGAGGTTTAAACCACAGCAGCAGAGCTCTAAGGGTCCAGACAGAACCAACCCCACCCCCAGCTGGGGCTGGGGTCCTGCTGGGAGTAACTCAGAGCTTGCTCTGGGAAGCAGAGAGCTACACAGGGGAAGTTAAACCACAGCAGCAGAACCCCAAGGGTCCAGAGAGAGCCAACCCCAACCCCAGCTGGATCCTTCTGGGCTGCTGGAAGTAACTCAGAGCTTGCTCTAAGGGTCCAGAGAGAACCAACCCCAACCCCAGCTGGGGCTGGAGTCCTGCTGGGAGTAACCCAGAGCTTGCTCTGAGTAGCAGAGAGCTACACAGTGGAGCTAAGCCCCACTTAAACCACAGCAGCAGAGCCCCAAGGGTCCAGAGAGAGCCAACCCCAACCCCAGCTGAATCCTTCTGGGCTGCTGGAAGTAACTCAGAGCTTGCTCTGAGTAGCAGAGAGCTGCACAGTGGAGCTAAGCCTCACTTAAACCACACCAGCAGAGCTCTAAGGGTCCTGTCTGGACCACCCCCAGCTGGGGCTGGAGTCCACAGGTTGCTCTGGGAAGCAGAGAGCTGCACAGTGGAAGCTAAACCACAGCAGCAGAGCCCCAAGGGTCCAGAGAGAACCAACCCCAACCCCAGCTGGGTCCTTCTGGGCTGCTGGGAGTAACTCAGAGCTTGCTCTGGGAAGCAGAGAGCTGCACAGTGGAAGCCTAAAACCACAGCAGCAGAGCCCTAAGGGTCCAGAGAGAACCAACCCCAACCCCAGCTGGGTCCTTCTGGGCTGCTGGGAGTAACTCAGAGCTTGCTCTAAGGGTCCAGAGGGAGCCAACCCCAACCCCAGCTGGGGCTGGAGTCCAGCTGGGAGTAACTCAGAGCTTGCTCTGAGTAGCAGAGAGCTGCACAGTGGAGCTAAGCCTCACTTAAACCACACCAGCAGAGCTCTAAGGGTCCTGTCTGGACCACCCCCAGCTGGGGCTGGAGTCCTTCTGGGAGTAACCCCACAGGTTGCTCTGAGTAGCAGAGAGCTGCACAGGGGAGCTAAGCCTCACTTGAACCACAGCAGCAGAGCTCTAAGGGTCCAGAGAGAGCCAACCCCAACCCCAGCTGGGGCTGGAGTCCACAGGTTGCTCTGGGAAGCAGAGAGCTGCACAGTGGAAGTTAAACCACAGCAGCAGAACCCCAAGGGTCCTGCCTGGACCACCCCCAGCTGGGGCTGGAGTCCTTCTGGGCTGCTGGAAGTAACTCAAAGCTTGCTCTGAGTAGCAGAGAGCTACACAGTGGAGGTTAAACCACAGCAGCAGAACCCCAAGGGTCCAGAGAGAGCCAACCCCAACCCCAGCTGGATCCTTCTGGGCTGCTGGAAGTAACTCAGAGCTTGCTCTAAGGGTCCAGAGAGAACCAACCCCACCCCCCAGCTGGGGCTGGAGTCCTGCTGGGAGTAACCCACAGGTTGCTCTGAGTAGCAGAGAGCTGCACAGTGGAGCTAAGCCTCACTTAAACCACAGCAGCAGAGCCCCAAGGGTCCAGAGAGAGCCAACCCCAACCCCAGCTGGGGCTGGAGTCCTGCTGGGAGTAACTCAAAGCTTGCTCTGGGAAGCAGAGAGCTACACAGTGGAGGTTAAACCACACCAGCAGAGCCCCAAGGGTCCAGAGGGAGCCAACCCCAACCCCAGCTGGATCCTTCTGGGCTGCTGGAAGTAACTCAGAGCTTGCTCTAAGGGTCCAGAGAGAACCAACCCCACCCCACCAGCTGGGGCTGGAGTCCTGCTGGGAGTAACCCAGAGCTTGCTCTGAGTAGCAGAGAGCTACACAGTGGAGCTAAGCCCCACTTAAACCACAGCAGCAGAGCTCTAAGGGTCCAGAGAGAGCCAACCCCACCCCCAGCTGGGGCTGGAGTCCTGCTGGGAGTAACTCAGAGCTTGCTCTAAGGGTCCAGAGAGAGCCAACCCCAACCCCAGCTGGGGCTGGAGTCCTGCTGGGAGTAACTCAGAGCTTGCTCTGAGTAGCAGAGAGCTGCACAGTGGAGTTTAAACCACAGCAGCAGAGCTCTAAGGGTCCAGAGAGAGCCAACCCCCAACCCCAGCTGGGGCTGGAGTCCTGCTGGGAGTAACTCAGAGCTTGCTCTGAGTAGCAGAGAGCTACACAGTGGAGCTAAGCCCCACTTAAACCACAGCAGCAGAGCTCTAAGGGTCCAGAGAGAGCCAACCCCAACCCCAGCTGGGGCTGGAGTCCTGCTGGGAGTAACTCAGAGCTTGCTCTGGGAAGCAGAGAGCTGCACAGTGGAGGTTAAAGCACAGCAGCAGAGCCCTAAGGGTCCAGACAGAACCAACCCCAACCCCAGCTGGGGCTTGAGTCCTGCTGGGAGTAACTCAGAGCTTGCTCTGAGTAGCAGAGAGCTGCACAGTGGAGCTAAGCCTAACTTGAACCACAGCAGCAGAGCCCTAAGGGTCCAGACAGAACCAACCCCAACCCCAGCTGGGTCCTCCTGGGCTGCTGGGAGTAACCCACAGGCTGCTCTGAGTAGCAGAGAGCTACACAGTGGAGCTAAGCCCTCACTTGAACCACACCAGCAGAGCCCTAAGGGTCCAGAGAGAGCCAACCCCAACCCCAGCTGGGGCTGGAGTCCTGCTGGGAGTAACCCACAGGCTGCTCTGAGTAGCAGAGAGCTACACAGTTGGAGCTAAGCCTCACTTGAACCACAGCAGCAGAGCCCTAAGGGTCCAGAGGGAGCCAACCCCAACCCCAGCTGGGGCTGGAGTCCTGCTGGGAGTAAACCCACAGGTTGCTCTGAGTAGCAGAGAGCTGCACAGTGGAAGTTAAACCACAGCAGCAGAGCCCTAAGGGTCCAGAGAGAGCCAACCCCAACCCCAGCTGGGTCCTTCTGGGCTGCTGGGGAGTAACTCAGAGCTTGCTCTAAGGGTCCAGAGAGAGCCAACCCCAACCCCAGCTGGGACTGGAGTCCTGCTGGGAGTAACTCAAAGCTTGCTCTGGGAAGCAGAGAGCTACACAGTGGAGGTTAAACCACACCAGCAGAGCCCCAAGGGTCCAGAGGGAGCCAACCCCAACCCCAGCTGGATCCTTCTGGGCTGCTGGGAGTAACTCAGAGCTTGCTCTGAGTAGCAGAGAGCTACACAGGGGAAGTTAAACCACAGCAGCAGAGCTCTAAGGGTCCAGAGAGAGCCAACCCCAACCCCAGCTGGGTCCTTCTGGGCTGCTGGGAGTAACTCAGAGCTTGCTCTGGGAAGCAGAGAGCTACACAGTGGAGGTTAAAGCACAGCAGCAGAGCCCTAAGGGGTCCAGACAGAACAAACCCCACCCCCAGCTGGGGCTGGAGTCCTGCTGGGAGTAACCCACAGGCTGCTCTGTGTAGCAGAGAGCTGCACAGTGGAGCTAAGCCTCACTTGAACCACACCAGCAGAGCCCCAAGGGTCCAGAGAGAGCCAACCCCAACCCCAGCTGGGGCTGGAGTCCTGCTGGGAGTAGCTCAGAGCTTGCTCTGAGTAGCAGGGAGCTGCACAGTGGAGGTTAAAGCACAGCAGCAGAGCCCTAAGGGTCCAGACAGAACCAACCCCAACCCCAGCTGGGTCCTCCTGGGCTGCTGGGAGTAACCCACAGGCTGCTCTGGGAAGCAGAGAGCTACACAGTGGAGGTTAAACCACACCAGCAGAGCTCTAAGGGTCCAGAGAGAGCCAACCCCAACCCCAGCTGGGGCTTGAGTCCTGCTGGGAGTAACTCAGAGCTTGCTCTGAGTAGCAGAGAGCTGCACAGGGGAAGTTAAACCACAGCAGCAGAGCCCTAAGGGTCCAGAGAGAGCCAACCCCAACCCCAGCTGGGGCTTGAGTCCTGCTGGGAGTAACCCAGAGCTTGCTCTGAGTAGCAGAGAGCTGCACAGTGGAGCTAAGCCTAACTTTAAACCACAGCAGCAGAGCCCCAAGGGTCCTGCCTGGACCACCCCCAGCTGGGGCTAGAGTCCTTCTGGGCTGCTGGGAGTAGCTCAGAGCTTGCTCTGAGTAGCAGAGAGCTGCACAGTGGAGCTAAGCCTCACTTGAACCACAGCAGCAGAGCCCTAAGGGTCCAGAGAGAGCCAACCCCAACCCCAGCTGGGGCTGGAGTCCACAGGTTGCTCTGGGAAGCAGAGAGCTGCACAGTGGAAGTTAAACCACAGCAGCAGAGCCCCAAGGGCCCTGCCTGGAGAGCACCCCCCCAGGTGAAGTGCTGGCAGGGCCCAGGCTGGCTGCTGGCTGTGGGGAGCAGCAGGGAGGGCAGGAGGCAGCTGGGTACCAGTTTGTCACCGGCGGGGGCTGGGATGCTGGAGAGGTTGGAGAGCTGCTGGCTTCCCACCACTGTGTTCATGTACTGCACCTGGCTGCTCAGGCTGGGCACTGCCACCGAGTAGAAGTTGGAGTTCTTGATCCTCAGGGTGGCCTGGAGGGGGTGGGGGGGAAGGGAGAGGAGTGAGGAGGAGGAGCAGGGAGCCCCCTGGCGCCACAGCATGGGGGAGCAGCATGGAGCAGCAGGCAGGCAGGGGGAGCAGGGGGAGCAGCAGCAGCACCAAGAGGAGCAGCAGCAGCACCAAGAGGAGCAGCAGCAGCACCAAGAGGAGCAGCAGCAGCACCAAGAGGAGCAGCAGCAGCACCAAGAGGAGCAGCAGCAGCACCAAGAGGAGCAGCAGCAGCACCAAGAGGAGCAGCAGCAGCACCAAGAGGAGCAGCAGCAGCACCAAGAGGAGCAGCAGCAGCACCAAGAGGAGCAGCAGCAGCAGCACCAAGAGGAGCAGCAGCAGCACCAGGCAGGGGGAGCAGCAGCAGCACCAGGCAGGGGGAGCAGCAGCAGCAGCAGGCAGGGGGAGCAGCAGCAGCAGCAGGCAGGGGGAGCAGCAGCAGCAGGCAGGGGGGAGCAGCAGCAGCAAGCAGGCAGGGAGCAGCAGCAGCAGCAGCAGGCAGGGGGAGCAGCAGCAGCAGCAGGCAGGGAGCAGCAGCAGCAGCAGCAGGCAGGGGGAGCAGCAGCAGCAGCACCAGGCAGGGGGAGCAGCAGCAGCAGCACCAAGGGGGAGCAGCAGCAGCAGCAGGCAGGGGGAGCAGCAGCAGCAGGCAGGGGGAGCAGCAGCAGCACCAGGCAGGGGGAGCAGCAGCAGCACCAGGCAGGGGGAGCAGCAGCAGCAGGCAGGGGGAGCAGCAGCAGCAGCAGGCAGGGGGAGCAGCAGCAGCACCAGGCAGGGGGAGCAGCAGCAGCACCAGGCAGGGGAGCAGCAGCAGCAGGCAGGGGGAGCAGCAGCAGCAGCAGGCAGGGGGAGCAGCAGCAGCAGCAGGCAGGGGGAGCAGCAGCAGCACCAGGCAGGGGGAGCAGCAGCACCAGGCAGGGGGAGCAGCAGCAGCAGCAGGCAGGGGGAGCAGCAGCAGCAGCACCAAGGGGGAGCAGCAGGGCAGGGGGAGGCAGCAGCAGCAGCAGCAGGCAGGGGGAGCAGCAGCAGCACCAGGCAGGGGGAGCAGCAGCAGCACCAGGCAGGGGGAGCAGCAGCAGCAGCAGCAGCAGGCAGGGGGAGCAGCAGCAGCAGCAGCAGCAGGCAGGGGGAGCAGCAGCAGCAGCAGCAGCAGGCAGGGGGAGCAGCAGCAGCAGCAGCAGCAGGCAGGGGGAGCAGCAGCAGCAGCAGCAGGCAGGGGGAAGCAGCAGCAGCACCAGGCAGGGGGGAGCAGCAGCAGCACCAGGCAGGGGGAGCAGCAGCAGCTCCAGGCAGGGGGGAGCAGCAGGCAGGGGGAGCAGCAGCAGCAGCAGCAGGCAGGGGGAGCAGCAGCAGCAGCACCAAGGGGGAGCAGCAGCAGCAGCAGCAGACAGGGGGAGCAGCAGCAGCACCAGGCAGGGGGAGCAGCAGCAGCAGCACCAGGCAGGGGGAGCAGCAGCAGCAGCAGGCAGGGGGGAGCAGCAGCAGCAGTAGCAGGCAGGGTGGAGCAGCAGCAGCAGCACCAGGCAGGGGGAGCAGCAGCAGCAGCACCAGGCAGGGGGAGCAGCAGCAGCAGCACCAAGGGGGAGCAGCAGCAGCACCAAGGGGGAGCAGCAGCAGCAGCACCAGGCAGGGGGAGCAGCAGCAGCAGCACCAAGGGGGAGCAGCAGCAGCAGCACCAAGGGGGGAGCAGCAGCAGCAGCAGGCAGGGGGAGCAGCAGCAGCAGCAGGCAGGGGGAGCAGCAGCAGCAGCAGCAGGCAGGGGGAGCAGCAGCAGCAGCAGCAGGCAGGGGGAGCAGCAGCAGCTCCAGGCAGGGGGAGCAGCAGCAGCAGCACCAGGCAGGGGGAGCAGCAGCAGCAGCAGCAGGCAGGGGGAGCAGCAGCAGCAGCAGCAGGCAGGGGGAGCAGCAGCAGCAGCAGCAGGCAGGGGGAGCAGCAGCAGCTCCAGGCAGGGGGAGCAGCAGCAGCAGCACCAGGCAGGGGGAGCAGCAGCACCAGGCAGGGGGAGCAGCAGCAGCACCAGGCAGAGGGAGCAGCAGCAGCAGCAGCAGGCAGGGGGAGCAGCAGCAGCAGCAGCAGCAGGCAGGGGGAGCAGCAGCAGCAGGCAGGGGGAGCAGCAGCAGCAGGCAGGGGGAGCAGCAGCAGCAGGCAGGGGGAGCAGCAGCAGCAGGCAGGGGGAGCAGCAGCAGCAGGCAGGGGGAGCAGCAGCAGCAGGCAGGGGGAGCAGCAGCAGCAGCAGGCAGGGGGAGCAGCAGCAGCAGCAGGCAGGGGGAGCAGCAGCAGCAGGCAGGGGGAGCAGCAGCAGCAGCAGGCAGGGGGAGCAGCAGCAGCAGCAGGCAGGGGGAGCAGCAGCAGCAGCAGGCAGGGGGAGCAGCAGCAGCAGCAGGCAGGGGGAGCAGCAGCAGCACCAAGAGGAGCAGCAGCAGCAGCAGCAGGCAGGGGGAGCAGCAGCAGCAGCAGGCAGGGGGAGCAGCAGCAGCAGCAGGCAGGGGGAGCAGCAGCAGCAGCAGGCAGGGGGAGCAGCAGCAGCAGCACCACCAAGGGGGAGCAGCAGCAGCAGGCAGGGGGAGCAGCAGCAGCAGCAGCAGGCAGGGGGGAGCAGCAGCAGCAGCAGCAGGCAGGGGGAGCAGCAGCAGCAGCAGCAGGCAGGGGGAGCAGCAGCAGCAGCACCAGGCAGGGGGAGCAGCAGCAGCAGCACCAGGCAGGGGGAGCAGCAGCAGCAGCACCAGGCAGGGGGAGCAGCAGCAGCAGCAGCAGGCAGGGGGAGCAGCAGCAGCAGCACCAAGGGGGAGCAGCAGCAGCAGCACCAAGGGGGAGCAGCAGCAGGCAGGGGGAGCAGCAGCAGCAGCAGCAGGCAGGGGGAGCAGCAGCAGCACCAGGCAGGGGGAGCAGCAGCAGCACCAGGCAGGGGGAGCAGCAGCAGCACCAGGCAGGGGGAGCAGCAGCAGCAGCAGCAGGCAGGGGGAGCAGCAGCAGCAGCAGCAGGCAGGGGGAGCAGCAGCAGCAGGCAGGGGGAGCAGCAGCAGCAGCAGGCAGGGGGAGCAGCAGCAGCTGCAGCAGGCAGGGGGAGCAGCAGCAGCTGCAGCAGGCAGGGGGAGCAGCAGCAGCAGCAGGCAGGGGGAGCAGCAGCACCAGGCAGGGGGAGCAGCAGCAGCAGCACCAGGCAGGGAGCAGCAGCAGCACCAGGCAGGGGGAGGAGCAGCAGCACCAGGCAGGGGGAGCAGCAGCAGCAGCACCAGGCAGGGGGAGCAGCAGCAGCAGCACCAGGCAGGGGGAGCAGCAGCAGCAGCACCAGGCAGGGGGAGCAGCAGCAGCAGCACCAGGCAGGGAGCAGCAGCAGCAGCACCAGGCAGGGAGCAGCAGCAGCAGCACCAGGCAGGGAGCAGCAGCAGCAGCACCAAGGGGGAGCAGCAGCAGCAGCAGCAGGCAGGGGGAGCAGCAGCAGCAGCACCAGGCAGGGGGAGCAGCAGCAGCAGCAGCAGGCAGGGGGAGCAGCAGCAGCAGCAGCAGGCAGGGGGAGCAGCAGCAGCAGCAGCAGGCAGGGGGAGCAGCAGCAGCAGCAGGCAGGGGGAGCAGCAGCAGCACCAGGCAGGGGGAGCAGCAGCAGCAGCAGCAGGCAGGGGGAGCAGCAGCAGCAGCAGCAGGCAGGGGGAGCAGCAGCAGCAGCAGGCAGGGGGGGGGAGCAGCAGCTCCAGGCAGGGGGAGCAGCAGCAGCTCCAGGCAGGGGGAGCAGCAGCAGCTCCAGGCAGGGAGCAGCAGCAGCAGCAGGCAGGGGGAGCAGCAGCAGCAGCAGGCAGGGGGAGCAGCAGCAGCAGGCAGGGGGAGCAGCAGCAGCAGGCAGGGGGAGCAGCAGCAGCAGGCAGGGGGAGCAGCAGCAGCAGGCAGGGGGAGCAGCAGCAGCAGCAGCAGGCAGGGGGAGCAGCAGCAGCAGCAGGCAGGGGGAGCAGCAGCAGCAGCAGCAGGCAGGGGGAGCAGCAGCAGCAGCACCAGGCAGGGGGAGCAGCAGCAGCACCAGGCAGGGGGAGCAGCAGCAGCACCAGGCAGGGAGCAGCAGCAGCACCAGGCAGGGGGAGCAGCAGCAGCAGCAGCAGGCAGGGGGAGCAGCAGCAGCAGCAGCAGGCAGGGGGAGCAGCAGCAGCAGGCAGGGGGAGCAGCAGCAGCAGGCAGGGGGAGCAGCAGCAGCACCAGGCAGGGGGAGCAGCAGCAGCACCAGGCAGGGGGAGCAGCAGCAGCACCAGGCAGGGGGAGCAGCAGCAGCAGCAGGCAGGGGGAGCAGCAGCAGCACCAGGCAGGGGGAGCAGCAGCAGCAGGCAGGGGGAGCAGCAGCAGCAGGCAGGGGGAGCAGCAGCAGCAGGCAGGGGGAGCAGCAGCAGCAGCAGCAGGCAGGGAGCAGCAGCAGCACCAAGGGGGAGCAGCAGCAGCACCAGGCAGGGAGCAGCAGCAGCACCAGGCAGGGGGAGCAGCAGCACCAGGCAGGGAGCAGCAGCACCAGGCAGGGGGAGCAGCAGCAGCACCAGGCAGGGAGCAGCAGCAGCACCAGGCAGGGGGAGCAGCAGCAGCAGCACCAGGCAGGGGGAGCAGCAGCAGCAGCAGCAGGCAGGGGGAGCAGCAGCAGCAGCACCAAGGGGGAGCAGCAGCAGCAGCAGCAGGCAGGGGGAGCAGCAGCAGCAGCAGCAGGCAGGGGGAGCAGCAGCAGCAGGCAGGGGGAGCAGCAGCAGCAGCAGCAGGCAGGGGGAGCAGCAGCACCAGGCAGGGGGAGCAGCAGCACCAGGCAGGGGGAGCAGCACCAGGCAGGGGGAGCAGCACCAGGCAGGGGGAGCAGCACCAGGCAGGGGGAGCAGCAGCAGCAGCAGCAGGCAGGGGGAGCAGCAGCAGCAGGCAGGGGGAGCAGCAGCAGCAGCAGGCAGGGGGAGCAGCAGCACCAGGCAGGGGGAGCAGCAGCACCAGGCAGGGGGGAGCAGCACCAGGCAGGGGGAGCAGCACCAGGCAGGGGGAGCAGCAGCAGGCAGGGGGAGCAGCAGCAGGCAGGGGGAGCAGCAGCAGCAGCAGCAGGCAGGGGGAGCAGCAGCAGCAGCAGCAGGCAGGGGGAGCAGCAGCAGCAGGCAGGGGGAGCAGCAGCACCAGGCAGGGGGAGCAGCAGCACCAGGCAGGGGGAGCAGCAGCAGCAGCAGCAGGCAGGGGGAGCAGCAGCAGCAGCAGCAGGCAGGGGGAGCAGCAGCACCAGGCAGGGGGAGCAGCAGCACCAGGCAGGGGGAGCAGCAGCAGCAGCAGGCAGGGGGAGCAGCAGCAGCAGCAGCAGGCAGGGGGAGCAGCAGCAGCAGCAGGCAGGGGGAGCAGCAGCAGCAGCAGCAGGCAGGGGGAGCAGCAGCAGCAGCAGGCAGGGAGCAGCAGCAGCAGGCAGGGGGAGCAGCAGCAGCAGCAGGCAGGGGGAGCAGCAGCAGCAGGCAGGGGGAGCAGCAGCAGCACCAGGCAGGGGGAGCAGCAGCAGCACCAGGCAGGGGGAGCAGCAGCAGCACCAGGCAGGGGGAGCAGCAGCACCAGGCAGGGGGAGCAGCAGCAGCAGCAGGCAGGGGGAGCAGCAGCAGCAGCAGCAGGCAGGGGGAGCAGCAGCAGCAGCAGGCAGGGGGAGCAGCAGCAGCAGGCAGGGGGAGCAGCAGCAGCAGGCAGGGGGAGCAGCAGCAGCAGGCAGGGGGAGCAGCAGCAGCAGCAGGCAGGGGGAGCAGCAGCAGCAGGCAGGGGGAGCAGCAGCAGCACCAGGCAGGGGGAGCAGCAGCAGCACCAGGCAGGGGGAGCAGCAGCAGCACCAGGCAGGGGGAGCAGCAGCAGCAGCACCAGGCAGGGGGAGCAGCAGCAGCAGCAGGCAGGGGGAGCAGCAGCAGCAGCAGGCAGGGAGCAGCAGCAGCAGGCAGGGGGAGCAGCAGCAGCAGCAGGCAGGGGGAGCAGCAGCAGCAGCAGGCAGGGGGAGCAGCAGCAGCAGGCAGGGGGAGCAGCAGCAGCAGGCAGGGGGAGCAGCAGCAGCAGGCAGGGGGAGCAGCAGCAGCAGGAGGCAGGGGGAGCAGCAGCAGCAGGCAGGGGGAGCAGCAGCAGCAGGCAGGGGGAGCAGCAGCAGCACCAGGCAGGGGGAGCAGCAGCAGCACCAGGCAGGGGGGAGCAGCAGCAGCAGCACCAGGCAGGGGGAGCAGCAGCAGCAGCAGGCAGGGGGAGCAGCAGCAGCACCAGGCAGGGGGAGCAGCAGCAGCAGCAGCAGGCAGGGGGAGCAGCAGCAGCAGCAGGCAGGGGGAGCAGCAGCAGCAGCAGGCAGGGGGAGCAGCAGCAGCAGCAGGCAGGGAGCAGCAGCAGCAGGCAGGGGGAGCAGCAGCAGCAGGCAGGGGGAGCAGCAGCAGCAGCAGGCAGGGAGCAGCAGCAGCAGCAGGCAGGGAGCAGCAGCAGCAGCAGGCAGGGGGAGCAGCAGCAGCAGCAGGCAGGGGGAGCAGCAGCACCAGGCAGGGGGAGCAGCAGCAGCACCAGGCAGGGGGAGCAGCAGGAGCAGCACCAGGCAGGGGGAGCAGCAGGAGCAGCACCAGGCAGGGGGAGCAGCAGCAGCACCAGGCAGGGGGAGCAGCAGCAGCAGCAGCAGGCAGGGGGAGCAGCAGCAGCAGCAGGCAGGGGGAGCAGCAGCAGCAGCAGGCAGGGAGCAGCAGCAGCAGGCAGGGGGAGCAGCAGCAGGCAGGGGGAGCAGCAGCAGCAGGCAGGGGGAGCAGCAGCAGCAGGCAGGGGGAGCAGCAGCAGCAGCAGGCAGGGGGAGCAGCAGCAGCAGGCAGGGGGAGCAGCAGCAGCAGGCAGGGGGAGCAGCAGCAGCAGGCAGGGGGAGCAGCACCAGGCAGGGGGAGCAGCAGCAGCAGCACCAAGGGGGAGCAGCAGCAGCACCAAGGGGGAGCAGCAGCAGCACCAAGGGGGAGCAGCAGCAGCAGCACCAAGGGGGAGCAGCAGCAGCAGCACCAGGCAGGGAGCAGCAGCAGCAGCAGACAGGGGTAGCAGCAGCAGCAGCACCAGGCAGGGAGCAGCAGCAGCAGCAGACAGGGGTAGCAGCAGCAGCAGCACCAGGCAGGGAGCAGCAGCAGCACCAGGCAGGGGGAGCAGCACCAGGCAGGGGGAGCAGCACCAGGCAGGGGGAGCAGCACCAGGCAGGGGGAGCAGCACCAGGCAGGGGGAGCAGCACCAGGCAGGGGGAGCAGCACCAGGCAGGGGGAGCAGCAGCAGCAGCACCAGGCAGGGGGAGCAGCAGCAGCAGCACCAGGCAGGGGGAGCAGCAGCAGAGCCTTACAGTGATGGCCAGGAGCACCACGGAGTTCTTCCTGTCAAACCAGACCTGCACCACCTTGATGCCATCATCCTCCACCAGCACTGAGTGGGGGAAGAGGAAGAAGACCACCAGGCCTGAGAGCAGGAGGCAGAGCAGCACCGAGAGCAGGACGTAGAGCTTCCTGCAAGGGAAGGGCCCAGAGGGTCACAGAGCCTGGGGGCACCACCACCCAAGCTCCTCTGGGGCTCTGAGCAGCCTGGGCCAGGGGGAGGGGGTCCCATGGCAGGGGGGGGGTGGGAGCTGGATGAGCCCTGAGGTCCCTTCCAACCCTGACCACTCCCTGATTCTATCCCCCAGCCCCAGGCCAGGACCTTGAGAGCTCACCCAGAGCATGCCAGGGGCAGCCCCAGCCAGGGCAGGCTGCTGCCAGCCCCAGGCCAGCCTGACCCAGGGCCACAGGGGGGCAGCTCCAGGGCCACAGGGGGGGCAGCCCCAAGCTCCTCTGGGCAGCTCCAGGGCCACAGGGGGCAGCTCCAGGGCCACAGGGGGGGCAGCCCCAAGCTCCTCTGGGCAGCTCCAGGGCCACAGGGGGGGCAGCCCCAAGCTCCTCTGGGCAGCTCCAGGGCCACCAGGGGGGACAGCTCCAAGCTCCTCTGGGCAGCTCCAGGGCCACAGGGGGCAGCTCCAAGCTCCTCTGGGGGCAGCTCCAGGGCCACATGGGGGGGCAGCCCCAAGCTCCTCTGGGCAGCCCCAAGCTCCTCTGGGCAGCTCCAGGGCCACCAGGGAGCAGCTCCAGGGCCACAGGGGGGGCAGCTCCAGGGCCACAGGGGGGGCAGCTCCAGGGCCACAGGGGGGGGCAGCTCCAGGGCCACAGGGGGGGGCAGCTCCAGGGCCACCAGGGGGGGCAGCTCCAAGCTCCTCTGGGCAGCCTGGGCCAGGCTCCCCCCACCCTCCCTGAGCCTCAAACCACCTCCTCCTTGTCCTGCCCCGACAGGCCCTGCTCAAAACGCTGTCCCCAGCCCTCCCAGCACTGCTGTGGCCTCCTCTGGCCCTTAACAAGCCCAGGGCTGTGCTGAGGCCTCCAGAGCTGGCCCCAGCCCCTGCAGGGAGCAGCCCAGGGCACAGCTGGGGGCACTCACCCCCAGCACCCCCAAGCCCTTCTCCACAGTGGGGCAGACACCTGGGGGGGGGGGGAGGTTTGCCCCAAGCCTGGAGCAGGACCCTCCCCACCTGCAGCTGCCCCCCACCCCCAGAGCCAGCCCAGGCAGCACACAGGGGAGGTTTGTTCTGCCCTGGAGGCCACACAAGTGCTGCTCTCACTCCCTGACCCAGGTCTGGGCAGCCCCAGCTCAGTTTGTCCCCTGATGAGGAACCTCCAACCCATTTCCTAGGGGGGGGTTTTGTGTGTCCCCCCCCTCCCCAAAGTGCTTCCCCAAGCGGTTTTGGGTTCCCTCCCCCACCCCCCCCAGCTCTTTCCTCATCCTTAGCAGCTCCAGGAGAAGGGGCAGGGAGGTGTCAGAGGGATCATTGTCTGCAGGCTCAGCCCCGGCCCAGGGGGGCAGGGGGGGGGCTGGGGGCTTCCCAGGGAAGCGATTTCAAGGCAGAGCTTTGGAGTTTTGTGTTTGTTGGCAAAGCTCGGGGGGGGGGTGGGGGGCAGGGCAAACCAAACCCCGGGCCGGAGAGAGGAGGCTGCAGACAGGGGGAAGCAGAGGACAAAAGAGCTGCTGTGTGCCCGGACAAAGCCTGCCCTCAGCAGCCCCCCGCCCGCCCCCCACTCACGTCCTCCGGGGGCGCAGCCGCTGGTCGCTGTAGGGGATCAGAGCCACCAGCTCGTTCAGCTGCTCTGCAAGGCGGAGAGCAGCTCGTTAGGGCAGGGAGCAGCTCGTTAGGGCAGGGAGCAGCTCGTTAGGGCAGGGAGCAGCTCGTTAGGGCAGGGAGCAGCTCGTTAGGGCAGGGAGCAGCTCGTTAGGGCAGGGAGCAGCTCGTTAGGGCAGCCCCCAGCAGCCCAGGGGGGGTGGGGGGAGAGGAGGAACGTTGGATGCTAAGCGAAGGAGGCTTTGCAGCGCAGCTGAAGGGAAGAGCGCAGCCAGCAGGGCAAGGGAGGGCTCTGCTCGGCTCGGCTCTGCCCCAGGGAGCTGCAGGAGGAGGCCGGGGGGCAGATCTGGGCTCCCCCCAGCTGCAGAGAGAGAGCCCCGGGGCAGGGCTGCAGGGAGAGGGAGAGTCCCGGGGGGAGGGCTGCACGGAGAGGGAGAGCCCCGGGGGAGGGCTGCAGAGAGGGAGAGCCCCGGGGGCAGGGCTGCGCGGAGAGGGAGAGCCCCGGGGCAGGGCTGCGCGGAGAGGGAGAGCCCCGGGGCAGGGCTGCGCGGAGAGGGAGAGCCCCGGGGCAGGGGCTGCGCGGAGAGGGCGAGCCCCGGGGCAGGGCTGCGCGGACAGGGCGAGCCCCGGGGCAGGGCTGCGCGGACAGGGCGAGCCCCGGGGCAGGGCTGCGCGGACAGGGCGAGCCCCGGGGCAGGGCTGCGCGGACAGGGCGAGCCCCGGGGCAGGGCTGCGCGGACAGGGGCGAGCCCCGGGGCAGGGCTGCGCGGACAGGGCGAGCCCCGGGGCAGGGCTGCGCGGACAGGGCGAGCCCCGGGGCAGGGCTGCGCGGACAGGGCGAGCCCCGGGGCAGGGCTGCGCGGACAGGGCGAGCCCCGGGGCAGGGCTGCGCGGACAGGGCTGCACGGACGGGAGAGAGGGAGAGCCCTGGAGCAGCTCTGGGAGGAGCAGAGGCTGAGAGCCCTGGGGCTGAGAGCCTGCAGCAGAGCAGCCCCAGAGGGGCTCTGAGCAATGCTCAGCAAGAGCTGAAGGAGCTGGGGGTGGGGGGCAAGAGGCTGGGGCTGGCAGCTGCTGAGTGGTGCCCAGGGGCAGCCCAAGGGGCAGAGAGTGGAGGGCAGGAGGAGAAGTTTGGGGTGAGGCTGCTGGAGGCCTGGAGCAGGCTGAGCCCAGAGAGGTTGTGGAGAGCTTCCAACCCCCCCCTGGGCACTGTGCTCCTGGGCAAGCTGCTGGGGGAGCCCTGCTGGGGCAGGGGGAGCTCCAGAGGTCCCTTCCAGCCCCTCCAGGCTGGGCTCTGGGGATTCCCTGAGCTTCCTGCTGGGTTCCAGCCTGGGGCAAGCAGGTACCTGTGGGGATGCAGCCTGTGCCCTGGCAGGAGGGGCAGGTGATGCTGTCCTGCCCTGTGAACTCCACATAGGGGGAACCTGGCAATGGCCTCCACACGCTCCTGGCTGTGCAGCAAATCCTCCTCTTCCTCCCTCTCTTCCTCAGCCTTCTTCCTCTGCCTCGGAGGGAGGGTCAGGGACGGAGAGGGAGAGAGCAGAACCCATCCCTGGCTGCGGGGGGGAGGAGCCTGCGCAAACCCTGGGGGTGGAGGCGGCAGGAGCAGAGGCGGAGGTTCAGCAGCTGCAAGGAGCTGCAGCCCCCCGCCCCGCCCGCAGCCACCGGGGGGGAGACTTCCCCCCGCCCCCCCGCCACCGGGGGGGACGACTGCCCCCCACCCCCCGGGGGGGACGACTTCCCCCCGCCCGCAGCCACCGGGGGGACGACTCCCCCCCCGCCCCCCCACCCCCCCCCTTCCGCACCCCCCACCCCCCGGCGGGGTCCAGCCCCCCCATGCCCCGAACTGCTCCCCCTCCCAGCCCAGAGCACCCTGCTCGCCGACACCCCCTGCCCAGGGACGCCTCAGGGGTGGCTCAGATGCGGGAGACCCCCACCCCGGAGACCCCCTCCCCAAACCCCCACAGAGAGGTCTGCCCCCCCCCCCCCCCCTTCACGGACAGACCCCAGCCAAGGGGGGAGGGGGGCGGGGGGGGGCCCCCCCCAAAGGCTCCTCCGTACCCAGCAAGCCCAGGCCCCTCCAACCCCCCGCCGCGGCCTCGCGGCTTCCCGCGCAGTCGCCGTCGTTATGACAACCGCGCCGGGAGGCGGGGGAAGGGGGGGGCGGAGCTCCGCCCGACCCCCGCCCCTGACGCAGCCGGCGCACAGTTTGGATCAGAAATCATGGGGCAGGGAGGGACCGGAAGAGGGGCGGGGCGGGGCGATACATAAAGCCACGCCCCTTTCCGTCAACCCCCGCCCAATACAACGCCCGGCCGCGGCGCGGCGTCACTGCAAGAGGCGGGGTCACTGCGAGAGGGAGGGGCTTAGCGGCTTTCCCCCGCCCCCTGCGACGAAGCGCACCGGCGCGCCCCTGCCCGCAGTGCGCACGCGGTGGCTGAGGGGGCGGTTGTAGACGTGCGCATGCGCCACAGCCGCGCTGGGGGGGCGGGGTCTTTGGGGGCGGGGCGAGGAGGTGGGAGGGGCCTGTCTTGGGCTGCGTGCGCGCAGGGGGCGGGGCTGGGGGCGGGGCTGGGCGCGCAGGGCAGATCGCAGCTGGGGAGAGAGGGAAGCGGAGAGAGGCTGCTGAGTAGCGGGGCTGGGGGACCCCCCAGGAAGGGACCCCTCCCCCCCCGAGGAGGAGACCCTTCCGCACCGGCTTGGGGGCGCCCGGCCCAGCCCTGCGACAACACAGACCCCAGCGGGGGGGCGCCTGACCCCTGTGGACCTTCCCACCCCCGCCCCAGCACGGGGCCGGTTGACCCAAGTGTGGAGCTCTGCGGTGCTCCTCATCCCACTGCGGAGCCTTCGCCCTGCGCTGGAGGTGGAGACCACCAGCCCAGGGTGCAGGACCTGTCCCTGCCCTCTGCTCTGCCCCAGGGAGGAGGAGGAGGTCTGGGGCCAGCTCTGGGCTAACCCAGCTGAAGAGAGGACCCGGGGGGGCTGGGAAGCTGCTGAGGAGCCTGGAGCAGCTCTGGCAGAGGAGCAGAGGCTGAGAGCCCTGGGGCTGAGAGCCTGCAGCAGAGCAGCCCCAGAGGGGCTCTGAGCAATGCTCAGCAGGAGCTGAAGGAGCTGGGGGGGGGGCAAGAGGCTGGGGCTTGGCAGCTGCTGAGTGGTGCCCAGGGGCAGCCCAAGGGGCAGAGAGTGGAGGGCAGGAGGAGAAAGCAGTTTGGGGGGAGGCTGCTGGAGGCCTGGAGCTGCCCAGGGAGGTTGTGGAGAGCTTCCAACCCCCCCTGGGCACTGTGCCCTGGGCAAGCTGCTGGGGCATGGGGGTCTGCCCCCTCTTCCAGCCCCCCCCCCCAGCCTCTCCCCCAGCCCTTCCCTGGCCCTCTGCAGCTGGGGAGCCCAGAGCTGACCCCAGGCCTCCTCCAGCTGTGGCCTCCCTGGGGGGGTGGGGGCAGAGCAGAGGGGCAGCAGAACCTCCCTTGCCCTGCTGCCCACACTCCCCTGGCTGCCCCCAGGACCCCCCCCTGGGGCCTCCTTGTGCCCCCTCCCCGCAGGGCAGGCTGCTGGCTCCTGGACCACCTTCCTGTGCCCCCCCCCCCAGCACTGCCAGGCCCTGCCCTGCCCTGGGGGAGCTGCTGCCCAGCCCCCAGCCCTCCCTCTGGGGCTGCAGGAGCTGCTCCCTCCCTGCCTGCCTGCAGAGCTCTCCTCTTGCCCTGCTTGAACCCCGGCGGCTGCCTCCCCTCCCCTCCCCTCCCCTCTCCTCTCCTCTCCTCTCCCCCACCCTGCCTAAACCCCTTGAGCCCAGCTCTTGCAGACAGCCCTCTCCAGGCTGCCTCTTGCTGAGTTGATTCGGTGTCCCCTCGACCCCAACTCCCTGCAGACAATGAGGCTCTGGGGGGGGGGCAAAAGAGGGGGAGGAGGGGAGGTGACAATCACCCAACCCAGCGCCGGGTTCAGCAGCTCCCTGCCGCTGCGTGGGGGGCTCCAGGCTGCTCCGGGGCTCCGCAAATGGCTTTAATGAGAGAGGGGGAAGGAGGGGGAAAAACAACTGTCTGGGAGGAAATGGGGGCTCCATTAAGGCCAATTTGGTGGCACAGAACATCCCTGGGGAGGGGGGGGGGCAGGGGGGGGTGGAGGGGTTGGGGGGGGGGTGGAGTGGAGCGAGCCAGGGGATGGAGCAGGAGAGAATCCTCAGGTGGGGACAAGCTGCGGGCAGGCAGCAGAGCGGACCTCCTGCTTGCCACCAGCACAACAGTCGGGGGGGGGTGGGGGTCAGGGGTGGCCCAGGAGCTGCTGCTGCTGACCCTCCCCCTCGCCTGCAGGGCTGCCGAGGGTGGTCCTCAAGGAGTGAGAGTGTGGGCAGCAGCAGCAGGGCAGGGATGGTGCCCCCCGGGCTGGGCACTGGGGGGGGCACAGCTGGCAGCCTGGGGGCAGCCTTGGGCTGCTCAGGGCCAGGGAAGGGCAAAGGGAGCTGGGGAAGGGGCTGGGGGGGAGAGGAGCAGCTGAGGGAGATGGGGAAGGGGCTGGGGGAGAGGGCTGGGGGGGAGAGGAGCAGCTGAGGGAGATGGGGAAGGGGCTGGGGGAGAGGGCTGGGGGGAGAGGAGCAGCTGAGGGGGCTGGGAGAGGGCTGGGGGGCAAGCAGGGGCTGGGGGGGGAAAGGAGCTGGGGGGGGGTTGGTGCCAGCAGCTGGAGAGCAGCCAGGGGGTGCCCGGGGGGGGCAAGGAGACCACCAGCAGCCTGGGCTGGAGCAGCAGTGCTGTGGGCAGCAGCAGCAGGGCAGGGATGGTGCCCCCGGGCTGGGCACTGGGGGGGGCACAGCTGGCAGCCTGGGGGGCAGCCTTGGGCTGCTCAGGGCCAGGGAAGGGCAAAGGGAGCTGGGGAAGGGGCTGGGGGAGAGGGCTGGGGGGGGGCAGCAGCAGCTGAGGGCTCTGGGGTGGGTTGAGGCTGGGGCAGAGGAGGCTGAGGGGAGACCTCCTGGCTCCCTGCAAGTGCCACAGAGGAGCCTGGGGCCAGGGGGGGCTGAGCTCTGCTGCCCCAAGGGATGGCACAGGGGGAGATGGGCCTCAGCCTGCCCCAGGCCAGGCTCACCTTGGCCTTGGGGGAACAATTTCTGCCCCCTCAGGCCTGCCCAGGGGCAGTGCTGGTGCAGTCCCCATCCCCTGGGGCCAGGCTCTGGTGGCCAGGCTGGGGCTGGGCTGCTGCTGGGCCTGGAGGATCTCAGAGAGCTCTCCCAGCCCAAGCAGTTCTGAGCTCCCTCCTTGCAGACTCTCCTTTGTGCCCCCAAGCCCTGAGGGAGCTCCTGCTGCTGAGAGGTTTCCTTTGCTCCCCTCCCACCCCCGTGGTGCCTGGAGCTGTTTTCCAGCCTCTCCCCCCTCTGCTTTTCCCTCCTTGACCCCTGCTCAGGGCAGGGAATTTGGGCTCTGCCCTCCCCTCCATCCCCATCAGGTGCTGAGGAGCCAACACTCCCTGGGCTGCCAAAGCCTTCCCCTGGGCAGGAGCCAGGGGGGTGGAGGAGATGGCTGGCAGGGAAGGAGGGTTGGATTCAGGGGGTGGGGATGGTGCCCAAGGGCTGTGCCCTGCAGCTGCTGCTCCAGAGGGGTCCTGCAGCTCCATGGGGATGAGGAAGGGCTGGAGGAAGAGGATGGTGATGGGCTCCAGGGCTGGATGAGGAAGGGGCTGGGGGGCAGAGGATGATGATGGCTGCAGGGAAGGAGGATTGGATCTGCCCAGGGGCTGCTGCTCCAGAGGGGTCCTGCAGCTCCATGGACCACCAGGAAGGGGCTGGGGGGAAGAGGATGGTGATGGCTGCAGGGCTGGATGAGGAAGGGGCTGGAGGGGAGAGGATGGTGATGGCTGCAGGGCTGGGATGAGGAAGGGGCTGGGGGGGGAGAGGATGGTGATGGCTGCAGGGCTGGATGAGGGAAGGGGGCTGGGGGGGGAGAGGATGGTGATGGCTGCAGGGAGGGAGGGATTGGATTCAGGGGGTGGGATGGTGCCCAGGGTGTGGGGATGGTGCCCAAGGGCTGTGCCCTGCAGCTGCTGCTCCAGAGGGGTCCTGCAGCTCCATGGGGGATGAGGAAGGGGCTTGGGGGAAGAGGATGGTGATGGCTCCAGGGCTGGATGAGGAAGGGGCTGGGGGGGGAGACAATGGTGATGGCTGCAGGGAAGGAGGATTGGATCTGCCCAGGGGCTGCTGCTCCAGAGGGGTCCTGCAGCTCCATGGACACCAGGAAGGGGCTGGGGGGAAGAGGATGGTGATGGCTGCAGGGCTGGATGAGGAAGGGGCTGGGAGGAAGAGGATGGTGATGGCTGCAGGGCTGGATGAGGAAGGGGCTGGGAGGAAGAGGATGGTGATGGCTGCAGGGAAGGAGGATTGGATTTGCCCAGGGGCTGCTGCTCCATGGGCACCAGGAAGGGGCTGGGGGGAAGAGGATGGTGATGGCCTGCAGGGAGGGAGAGATTGGATTCAGGGGGTGGGGATGGTGCCCAGGGGCTGTGGCCCTGCAGCTGCTGCTCCAGAGGGGTCCTGCAGCTCCATGGGGATGAGGAAGGGGCTGGGAGGAAGAGGATGGTGATGGCTGCAGGGAAGGAGGATTGGATCTGCCCAGGGGCTGCTGCTCCAGAGGGGTCCTGCAGCTCCATGAGGATGAGGAAGGGGCTGGGGAGAGGATGGTGATGGCTGCAGGGAAGGAGGATTGGATCTGCCCAGGGGCTGCTGCTCAGAGGGGTCCTGCAGCTCCATGGGGATGAGGAAGGGGCTGGGGGGGAGAGGATGGTGATGGCTCCAGGGCTGGATGAGGAAGGGGCTGGGGGGGGGAGAGGATGGTGATGGCTGCCAGGGCTGGATGAGGAAGGAGCTGGGGGGAGAGGATGGTGATGGCTGCAGGGCTGGATGAGGAAAGGGGCTGGGGGGAGAGGGATGGTGATGGCTGCAGGGCTGGATGAGGAATGGGCTGGGGGGGGAGCAGGATGGTGATGGCTGCAGGGCTGGATGAGGAAGGGGCTGGGGGGGAGAGGATGGTGATGGCTGCAGGGCTGGATGAGGAAGGGGCTGTGGGGGGAGAGGATGGTGATGGCTGCAGGAGGGAGGATTGGATTCAGGGGGGTGGGGATGGTGCCCAGGGGGTGGGGATGGTGCCCAGGGGCTGTGCCCTGCACCTGCTGCTCCAGAGGGGTCCTGCAGCTCCATGGACACCAGGAAGGGGCTGGGGGGGAGAGATGGTGATGGCTGCAGGGAAGGAGGATTGGATCTGCCCAGGGGCTGCTGCTCCATGGGCACCAGGAAGGGGCCTGGGAGGAAGAGGATGGTGATGGCTGCAGGGCTGGATGAGGAAGGGGCTGGGGGGGAGAGGATGGTGATGGCTGCAGGGAAGGAGGATTGGATCTGCCCAGAGTCTGTGACCTGCAGCTGCTGCTCCAGAGGGGTCCTGCAGCTCCATGGGGTATGAGGAAGGGCTGGGGGGGGAGAGGATGGTGATGGCTGCAGGGCTGGATGAGGAAGGGGCTGGGGGGAGAGGATGATGATGGCTGCAGGGCTGGATTGAGGAAGGGGCTGGGGGGAGAGGATGATGATGGCTCCAGGGCTGGATGAGGAAGGGGCTGGGGGGGAGAGGATGGTGGTGGCTGCAGGGCTGGATGAGGAAGGGGCTGGGGGGGAGAGGATGGTGATGGCTGCAGGGCTGGATGAGGAAGGGGCTGGGGGAGGGGGGAGGATGGTGATGGCTGCAGGGAAGGAGGATTGGATCTGCCCAGGGGCTGCTGCTCCCAGAGGGGTCCTGCAGCTCCATGGGGATGAGGAAGGGGCTGGGGGGAGAGGATGATGATGGCTGCAGGGAAGGAGGATTGGATCTGCCCAGGGGCTGCTGCTCCAGAGGGGTCCTGCAGCTCCATGGACACCAGGAAGGGGCTGGGGGAGGATGATGATGGCTGCAGGGAAGGAGGATTGGATCTGCCCAGGGGCTGCTGCTCCAGAGGGGTCCTGCAGCTCCATGGGGATGAGGAAGGAGCTGGGGGGGAGAGGATGGTGATGGCTGCAGGGCTGGATGAGGAAGGAGCTGGGGGGGAGAGGATGGTTGATGGCTGCAGGGCTGGATGAGGAAGGGGCTGGGGGGGGGAGGATGGTGATGGCTGCAGGGCTGGATGAGGAAGGGGCTGGAGGGGGAGGATGATGATGGCTGCAGGGAAGGAGCATTGGATCTGCCCAGGGGCTGTGACCTGCACCTGCTGCTCCAGAGGGGTCCTGCAGCTCCATGAGGATGAGGAAGGAGCTGGGGGGAGAGGGTGGTGATGGCTGCAGGCTGGATGAGGAAGGGGCTGGGGGGGGAGAGGATGGTGATGGCTGCAGGGCTGGATGAGGAAGGGC
>NW_027145222.1:0-25868 GCF_026170545.1 Melanerpes formicivorus | reverse complement strand
CAATTGCCATCTGATCTAACTTCTGGAGGCAGTCAAAATGAGCCTTAGAATTCTTCCCTACCTTATTCCTGTGCTGAGATACAGGCTGCTCCAACCTGCTGTAAAATGCTTGATTTCGAGAGTGAGCGAAACTAATGAAAACATTGTTGGGGTAAAACCTAAAGGGAAAGACCTAGCACCAAATCCAATTTGCCATCTGATCTAACTTCTGGAGGCAGTCAAAATGAGCCTTAGAATTCTTCCCTACCTTATTCCTGTGCTGAGATACAGGCTGCTCCAACCTGCTGTAAAATGCTTGATTTCGAGAGTGGAGCGAAACTAATGAAAACATTGTTGGGGTAAAACCTAAAGGGAAAGACCTAGCACCAAATCCAATTTGCCATCTGATCTAACTTCTGGAGGCAGTCAAAATGAGCCTTAGAATTCTTCCCTACCTTATTCCTGTGCTGAGATACAGGCTGCTCCAACCTGCTGTAAAATGCTTGATTTCGAGAGTGAGCGAAACTAATGAAAACATTGTTGGGGTAAAACCTAAAGGGAAAGACCTAGCACCAAATCCAATTTGCCATCTGATCTAACTTCTGGAGGCAGTCAAAATGAGCCTTAGAATTCTTCCCTACCTTATTCCTGTGCTGAGATACAGGCTGCTCCAACCTGCTGTAAAATGCTTGATTTCGAGAGTGAGCGAAACTAATGAAAACATTGTTGGGGTAAAACCTAAAGGGAAAGACCTAGCACCAAATCCAATTTGCCATCTGATCTAACTTCTGGAGGCAGTCAAAATGAGCCTTAGAATTCTTCCCTACCTTATTCCTGTGCTGAGATACAGGCTGCTCCAACCTGCTGTAAAATGCTTGATTTCGAGAGTGAGCGAAACTAATGAAACATTGTTGGGGTAAAACCTAAAGGGAAAGACCTAGCACCAAATCCAATTTGCCATCTGATCTAACTTCTGGAGGCAGTCAAAATGAGCCTTAGAATTCTTCCCTACCTTATTCCTGTGCTGAGATACAGGCTGCTCCAACCTGCTGTAAAATGCTTGATTTCGAGAGTGAGCGAACTAATGAAAACATTGTTGGGGGTAAAACCTAAAGGGAAAGACCTAGCACCAAATCCAATTTGCCATCTGATCTAACTTCTGGAGGCAGTCAAAATGAGCCTTAGAATTCTTCCCTACCTTATTCCTGTGCTGAGATACAGGCTGCTCCAACCTGCTGTAAAATGCTTGATTCGAGAGTGAGCGAAACTAATGAAAACATTGTTGGGGTAAAACCTAAAGGGAAAGACCTAGCACCAAATCCAATTTGCCATCTGATCTAACTTCTGGAGGCAGTCAAAATGAGCCTTAGAATTCTTCCCTACCTTATTCCTGTGCTGAGATACAGGCTGCTCCAACCTGCTGTAAAATGCTTGATTTCGAGAGTGAGCGAAACTAATGAAAACATTGTTGGGGTAAACCTAAAGGGAAAGACCTAGCACCAAATCCAATTTGCCATCTGATCTAACTTCTGGAGGCAGTCAAAATGAGCCTTAGAATTCTTCCCTACCTTATTCCTGTGCTGAGATACAGGCTGCTCCAACCTGCTGTAAAAATGCTTGATTTCGAGAGTGAGCGAAACTAATGAAAACATTGTTGGGGTAAAACCTAAAGGGAAAGACCTAGCACCAAATCCAATTTGCCATCTGATCTAACTTCTGGAGGCAGTCAAAATGAGCCTTAGAATTCTTCCCTACCTTATTCCTGTGCTGAGATACAGGCTGCTCCAACCTGCTGTAAAATGCTTGATTTCGAGAGTGAGCGAAACTAATGAAAACATTGTTGGGGTAAAACCTAAAGGGAAAGACCTAGCACCAAATCCAATTTGCCATCTGATCTAACTTCTGGAGGCAGTCAAAATGAGCCTTAGAATTCTTCCCTACCTTATTCCTGTGCTGAGATACAGGCTGCTCCAACCTGCTGTAAAATGCTTGATTTCGAGAGTGAGCGAAACTAATGAAAACATTGTTGGGGTAAAACCTAAAGGGAAAGACCTAGCACCAAATCCAATTTGCCATCTGATCTAACTTCTGGAGGCAGTCAAAATGAGCCTTAGAATTCTTCCCTACCTTATTCCTGTGCTGAGATACAGGCTGCTCCAACCTGCTGTAAAATGCTTGATTTCGAGAGTGAGCGAAACTAATGAAAACATTGTTGGGGTAAAACCTAAAGGGAAAGACCTAGCACCAAATCCAATTTGCCATCTGATCTAACTTCTGGAGGCAGTCAAAATGAGCCTTAGAATTCTTCCCTACCTTATTCCTGTGCTGAGATACAGGCTGCTCCAACCTGCTGTAAAATGCTTGATTTCGAGAGTGAGCGAAACTAATGAAAACATTGTTGGGGTAAAACCTAAAGGGAAAGACCTAGCACCAAATCCAATTTGCCATCTGATCTAACTTCTGGAGGGCAGTCAAAATGAGCCTTAGAATTCTTCCCTACCTTATTCCTGTGCTGAGATACAGGCTGCTCCAACCTGCTGTAAAATGCTTGATTTCGAGAGTGAGCGAAACTAATGAAAACATTGTTGGGGTAAAACCTAAAGGGAAAGACCTAGCACCAAATCCAATTTGCCATCTGATCTAACTTCTGGAGGCAGTCAAAATGAGCCTTAGAATTCTTCCCTACCTTATTCCTGTGCTGAGATACAGGCTGCTCCAACCTGCTGTAAAATGCTTGATTTCGAGAGTGAGCGAAACTAATGAAAACATTGTTGGGGTAAAACCTAAAGGGAAAGACCTAGCACCAAATCCAATTTGCCATCTGATCTAACTTCTGGAGGCAGTCAAAATGAGCCTTAGAATTCTTCCCTACCTTATTCCTGTGCTGAGATACAGGCTGCTCCAACCTGCTGTAAAATGCTTGATTTCGAGAGTGAGCGAAACTAATGAAAACATTGTTGGGGTAAAACCTAAAGGGAAAGACCTAGCACCAAATCCAATTTGCCATCTGATCTAACTTCTGGAGGCAGTCAAAATGAGCCTTAGAATTCTTCCCTACCTTATTCCTGTGCTGAGATACAGGGCTGCTCCAACCTGCTGTAAAATGCTTGATTTCGAGAGTGAGCGAAACTAATGAAAACATTGTTGGGGTAAAACCTAAAGGGAAAGACCTAGCACCAAATCCAATTTGCCATCTGATCTAACTTCTGGAGGCAGTCAAAATGAGCCTTAGAATTCTTCCCTACCTTATTCCTGTGCTGAGATACAGGCTGCTCCAACCTGCTGTAAAATGCTTGATTTCGAGAGTGAGCGAAACTAATGAAAACATTGTTGGGGTAAAACCTAAAGGGAAAGACCTAGCACCAAATCCAATTTGCCATCTGATCTAACTTCTGGAGGCAGTCAAAATGAGCCTTAGAATTCTTCCCTACCTTATTCCTGTGCTGAGATACAGGCTGCTCCAACCTGCTGTAAAATGCTTGATTTCGAGAGTGAGCGAAACTAATGAAAACATTGTTGGGGTAAAACCTAAAGGGAAAGACCTAGCACCAAATCCAATTTGCCATCTGATCTAACTTCTGGAGGCAGTCAAAATGAGCCTTAGAATTCTTCCCTACCTTATTCCTGTGCTGAGATACAGGCTGCTCCAACCTGCTGTAAAATGCTTGATTTCGAGAGTGAGCGAAACTAATGAAAACATTGTTGGGGTAAAACCTAAAGGGAAAGACCTAGCACCAAATCCAATTTGCCATCTGATCTAACTTCTGGAGGCAGTCAAAATGAGCCTTAGAATTCTTCCCTACCTTATTCCTGTGCTGAGATACAGGCTGCTCCAACCTGCTGTAAAATGCTTGATTTCGAGAGTGAGCGAAACTAATGAAAACATTGTTGGGGTAAAACCTAAAGGGAAAGACCTAGCACCAAATCCAATTTGCCATCTGATCTAACTTCTGGAGGCAGTCAAAATGAGCCTTAGAATTCTTCCCTACCTTATTCCTGTGCTGAGATACAGGCTGCTCCAACCTGCTGTAAAATGCTTGATTTCGAGAGTGAGCGAAACTAATGAAAACATTGTTGGGGTAAAACCTAAAGGAAAGACCTAGCACCAAATCCAATTTGCCATCTGATCTAACTTCTGGAGGCAGTCAAAATGAGCCTTAGAATTCTTCCCTACCTTATTCCTGTGCTGAGATACAGGCTGCTCCAACCTGCTGTAAAATGCTTGATTTCGAGAGTGAGCGAAACTAATGAAAACATTGTTGGGGTAAAACCTAAAGGGAAAGACCTAGCACCAAATCCAATTTGCCATCTGATCTAACTTCTGGAGGCAGTCAAAATGAGCCTTAGAATTCTTCCCTACCTTATTCCTGTGCTGAGATACAGGCTGCTCCAACCTGCTGTAAAATGCTTGATTTCGAGAGTGAGCGAAACTAATGAAAACATTGTTGGGGTAAAACCTAAAGGGAAAGACCTAGCACCAAATCCAATTTGCCATCTGATCTAACTTCTGGAGGCAGTCAAAATGAGCCTTAGAATTCTTCCCTACCTTATTCCTGTGCTGAGATACAGGCTGCTCCAACCTGCTGTAAAATGCTTGATTTCGAGAGTGAGCGAAACTAATGAAAACATTGTTGGGGTAAAACCTAAAGGGAAAGACCTAGCACCAAATCCAATTTGCCATCTGATCTAACTTCTGGAGGCAGTCAAAATGAGCCTTAGAATTCTTCCCTACCTTATTCCTGTGCTGAGATACAGGCTGCTCCAACCTGCTGTAAAATGCTTGATTTCGAGAGTGAGCGAAACTAATGAAAACATTGTTGGGGTAAAACCTAAAGGGAAAGACCTAGCACCAAATCCAATTTGCCATCTGATCTAACTTCTGGAGGCAGTCAAAATGAGCCTTAGAATTCTTCCCTACCTTATTCCTGTGCTGAGATACAGGCTGCTCCAACCTGCTGTAAAATGCTTGATTTCGAGAGTGAGCGAAACTAATGAAAACATTGTTGGGGTAAAACCTAAAGGGAAAGACCTAGCACCAATCCAATTTGCCATCTGATCTACCTTCTGGAGGCAGTCAAAATGAGCCTTAGAATTCTTCCCTACCTTATTCCTGTGCTGAGATACAGGCTGCTCCAACCTGCTGTAAAATGCTTGATTTCGAGAGTGAGCGAAACTAATGAAAACATTGTTGGGGTAAAACCTAAAGGGAAAGACCTAGCACCAAATCCAATTTGCCATCTGATCTAACTTCTGGAGGCAGTCAAAATGAGCCTTAGAATTCTTCCCTACCTTATTCCTGTGCTGAGATACAGGCTGCTCCAACCTGCTGTAAAATGCTTGATTTCGAGAGTGAGCGAAACTAATGAAAACATTGTTGGGGTAAAACCTAAAGGGAAAGACCTAGCACCAAATCCAATTTGCCATCTGATCTAACTTCTGGAGGCAGTCAAAATGAGCCTTAGAATTCTTCCCTACCTTATTCCTGTGCTGAGATACAGGCTGCTCCAACCTGCTGTAAAATGCTTGATTTCGAGAGTGAGCGAAACTAATGAAAACATTGTTGGGGTAAAACCTAAAGGGAAAGACCTAGCACCAAATCCCAATTTGCCATCTGATCTAACTTCTGGAGGCAGTCAAAATGAGCCTTAGAATTCTTCCCTACCTTATTCCTGTGCTGAGATACAGGCTGCTCCAACCTGCTGTAAAATGCTTGATTTCGAGAGTGAGCGAAACTAATGAAAACATTGTTGGGGTAAAACCTAAAGGGAAAGACCTAGCACCAAATCCAATTTGCCATCTGATCTAACTTCTGGAGGCAGTCAAAATGAGCCTTAGAATTCTTCCCTACCTTATTCCTGTGCTGAGATACAGGCTGCTCCAACCTGCTGTAAAATGCTTGATTTCGAGAGTGAGCGAAACTAATGAAAACATTGTTGGGGTAAAACCTAAAGGGAAAGACCTAGCACCAAATCCAATTTGCCATCTGATCTAACTTCTGGAGGCAGTCAAAATGATCCTTAGAATTCTTCCCTACCTTATTCCTGTGCTGAGATACAGGCTGCTCCAACCTGCTGTAAAATGCTTGATTTCGAGAGTGAGCGAAACTAATGAAAACATTGTTGGGGTAAAACCTAAAGGGAAAGACCTAGCACCAAATCCAATTTGCCATCTGATCTAACTTCTGGAGGCAGTCAAAATGAGCCTTAGAATTCTTCCCTACCTTATTCCTGTGCTGAGATACAGGCTGCTCCAACCTGCTGTAAAATGCTTGATTTCGAGAGTGAGCGAAACTAATGAAAACATTGTTGGGGTAAAACCTAAAGGGAAAGACCTAGCACCAAATCCAATTTGCCATCTGATCTAACTTCTGGAGGCAGTCAAAATGAGCCTTAGAATTCTTCCCTACCTTATTCCTGTGCTGAGATACAGGCTGCTCCAACCTGCTGTAAAATGCTTGATTTCGAGAGTGAGCGAAACTAATGAAAACATTGTTGGGGTAAAGTCTAAAGGGAAAGACCTAGCACCAAATCCAATTTGCCATCTGATCTAACTTCTGGAGGCAGTCAAAATGAGCCTTAGAATTCTTCCCTATCTTATTCCTGTGCTGAGATACAGGCTGCTCCAACCTGCTGTAAAATGCTTGATTTCGAGAGTGAGCGAAACTAATGAAAACATTGTTGGGGTAAAACCTAAAGGGAAAGACCTAGCACCAAATCCAATTTGCCATCTGATCTAACTTCTGGAGGCAGTCAAAATGAGCCTTAGAATTCTTCCCTACCTTATTCCTGTGCTGAGATACAGGCTGCTCCAACCTGCTGTAAAATGCTTGATTTCGAGAGTGAGCGAAACTAATGAAAACATTGTTGGGGTAAAACCTAAAGGGAAAGACCTAGCACCAAATCCAATTTGCCATCTGATCTAACTTCTGGAGGCAGTCAAAATGAGCCTTAGAATTCTTCCCTACCTTATTCCTGTGCTGAGATACAGGCTGCTCCAACCTGCTGTAAAATGCTTGATTTCGAGAGTGAGCGAAACTAATGAAAACATTGTTGGGGTAAAACCTAAAGGGAAAGACCTAGCACCAAATCCAATTTGCCATCTGATCTAACTTCTGGAGGCAGTCAAAATGAGCCTTAGAATTCTTCCCTACCTTATTCCTGTGCTGAGATACAGGCTGCTCCAACCTGCTGTAAAATGCTTGATTTCGAGAGTGAGCGAAACTAATGAAAACATTGTTGGGGTAAAACCTAAAGGGAAAGACCTAGCACCAAATCCAATTTGCCATCTGATCTAACTTCTGGAGGCAGTCAAAATGAGCCTTAGAATTCTTCCCTACCTTATTCCTGTGCTGAGATACAGGCTGCTCCAACCTGCTGTAAAATGCTTGATTTCGAGAGTGAGCGAAACTAATGAAAACATTGTTGGGGTAAAACCTAAAGGGAAAGACCTAGCACCAAATCCAATTTGCCATCTGATCTAACTTCTGGAGGCAGTCAAAATGAGCCTTAGAATTCTTCCCTACCTTATTCCTGTGCTGAGATACAGGCTGCTCCAACCTGCTGTAAAATGCTTGATTTCGAGAGTGAGCGAAACTAATGAAAACATTGTTGGGGTAAAACCTAAAGGGAAAGACCTAGCACCAAATCCAATTTGCCATCTGATCTAACTTCTGGAGGCAGTCAAAATGAGCCTTAGAATTCTTCCCTACCTTATTCCTGTGCTGAGATACAGGCTGCTCCAACCTGCTGTAAAATGCTTGATTTCGAGAGTGAGCGAAACTAATGAAAACATTGTTGGGGTAAAACCTAAAGGGAAAGACCTAGCACCAAATCCAATTTGCCATCTGATCTAACTTCTGGAGGCAGTCAAAATGAGCCTTAGAATTCTTCCCTACCTTATTCCTGTGCTGAGATACAGGCTGCTCCAACCTGCTGTAAAATGCTTGATTTCGAGAGTGAGCGAAACTAATGAAAACATTGTTGGGGTAAAACCTAAAGGGAAAGACCTAGCACCAAATCCAATTTGCCATCTGATCTAACTTCTGGAGGCAGTCAAAATGAGCCTTAGAATTCTTCCCTACCTTATTCCTGTGCTGAGATACAGGCTGCTCCAACCTGCTGTAAAATGCTTGATTTTGAGAGTGAGCGAAACTAATGAAAACATTGTTGGGGTAAAACCTAAAGGGAAAGACCTAGCACCAAATCCAATTTGCCATCTGATCTAACTTCTGGAGGCAGTCAAAATGAGCCTTAGAATTCTTCCCTACCTTATTCCTGTGCTGAGATACAGGCTGCTCCAACCTGCTGTAAAATGCTTGATTTCGAGAGTGAGCGAAACTAATGAAAACATTGTTGGGGTAAAACCTAAAGGGAAAGACCTAGCACCAAATCCAATTTGCCATCTGATCTAACTTCTGGAGGCAGTCAAAATGAGCCTTAGAATTCTTCCCTACCTTATTCCTGTGCTGAGATACAGGCTGCTCCAACCTGCTGTAAAATGCTTGATTTCGAGAGTGAGCGAAACTAATGAAAACATTGTTGGGGTAAAGCCTAAAGGGAAAGACCTAGCACCAAATCCAATTTGCCATCTGATCTAACTTCTGGAGGCAGTCAAAATGAGCCTTAGAATTCTTCCCTACCTTATTCCTGTGCTGAGATACAGGCTGCTCCAACCTGCTGTAAAATGCTTGATTTCGAGAGTGAGCGAAACTAATGAAAACATTGTTGGGGTAAAACCTAAAGGGAAAGACCTAGCACCAAATCCAATTTGCCATCTGATCTAACTTCTGGAGGCAGTCAAAATGAGCCTTAGAATTCTTCCCTACCTTATTCCTGTGCTGAGATACAGGCTGCTCCAACCTGCTGTAAAATGCTTGATTTCGAGAGTGAGCGAAACTAATGAAAACATTGTTGGGGTAAAACCTAAAGGGAAAGACCTAGCACCAAATCCAATTTGCCATCTGATCTAACTTCTGGAGGCAGTCAAAATGAGCCTTAGAATTCTTCCCTACCTTATTCCTGTGCTGAGATACAGGCTGCTCCAACCTGCTGTAAAATGCTTGATTTCGAGAGTGAGCGAAACTAATGAAAACATTGTTGGGGTAAAACCTAAAGGGAAAGACCTAGCACCAAATCCAATTTGCCATCTGATCTAACTTCTGGAGGCAGTCAAAATGAGCCTTAGAATTCTTCCCTACCTTATTCCTGTGCTGAGATACAGGCTGCTCCAACCTGCTGTAAAATGCTTGATTTCGAGAGTGAGCGAAACTAATGAAAACATTGTTGGGGTAAAACCTAAAGGGAAAGACCTAGCACCAAATCCAATTTGCCATCTGATCTAACTTCTGGAGGCAGTCAAAATGAGCCTTAGAATTCTTCCCTACCTTATTCCTGTGCTGAGATACAGGCTGCTCCAACCTGCTGTAAAATGCTTGATTTCGAGAGTGAGCGAAACTAATGAAAACATTGTTGGGGTAAAACCTAAAGGGAAAGACCTAGCACCAAATCCAATTTGCCATCTGATCTAACTTCTGGAGGCAGTCAAAATGAGCCTTAGAATTCTTCCCTACCTTATTCCTGTGCTGAGATACAGGCTGCTCCAACCTGCTGTAAAATGCTTGCTTTCGAGAGTGAGCGAAACTAATGAAAACATTGTTGGGGTAAAACCTAAAGGGAAAGACCTAGCACCAAATCCAATTTGCCATCTGATCTAACTTCTGGAGGCAGTCAAAATGAGCCTTAGAATTCTTCCCTACCTTATTCCTGTGCTGAGATACAGGCTGCTCCAACCTGCTGTAAAATGCTTGATTTCGAGAGTGAGCGAAACTAATGAAAACATTGTTGGGGTAAAACCTAAAGGGAAAGACCTAGCACCAAATCCAATTTGCCATCTGATCTAACTTCTGGAGGCAGTCAAAATGAGCCTTAGAATTCTTCCCTACCTTATTCCTGTGCTGAGATACAGGCTGCTCCAACCTGCTGTAAAATGCTTGCTTTCGAGAGTGAGCGAAACTAATGAAAACATTGTTGGGGTAAAACCTAAAGGGAAAGACCTAGCACCAAATCCAATTTGCCATCTGATCTAACTTCTGGAGGCAGTCAAAATGATCCTTAGAATTCTTCCCTACCTTATTCCTGTGCTGAGATACAGGCTGCTCCAACCTGCTGTAAAATGCTTGATTTCGAGAGTGAGCGAAACTAATGAAAACATTGTTGGGGTAAAGCCTAAAGGGAAAGACCTAGCACCAAATCCAATTTGCCATCTGATCTAACTTCTGGAGGCAGTCAAAATGAGCCTTAGAATTCTTCCCTACCTTATTCCTGTGCTGAGATACAGGCTGCTCCAACCTGCTGTAAAATGCTTGATTTCGAGAGTGAGCGAAACTAATGAAAACATTGTTGGGGTAAAGTCTAAAGGGAAAGACCTAGCACCAAATCCAATTTGCCATCTGATCTAACTTCTGGAGGCAGTCAAAATGAGCCTTAGAATTCTTCCCTACCTTATTCCTGTGCTGAGATACAGGCTGCTCCAACCTGCTGTAAAATGCTTGATTTCGAGAGTGAGCGAAACTAATGAAAACATTGTTGGGGTAAAACCTAAAGGGAAAGACCTAGCACCAAATCCAATTTGCCATCTGATCTAACTTCTGGAGGCAGTCAAAATGAGCCTTAGAATTCTTCCCTACCTTATTCCTGTGCTGAGATACAGGCTGCTCCAACCTGCTGTAAAATGCTTGATTTCGAGAGTGAGCGAAACTAATGAAAACATTGTTGGGGTAAAACCTAAAGGGAAAGACCTAGCACCAAATCCAATTTGCCATCTGATCTAACTTCTGGAGGCAGTCAAAATGAGCCTTAGAATTCTTCCCTACCTTATTCCTGTGCTGAGATACAGGCTGCTCCAACCTGCTGTAAAATGCTTGATTTCGAGAGTGAGCGAAACTAATGAAAACATTGTTGGGGTAAAACCTAAAGGGAAAGACCTAGCACCAAATCCAATTTGCCATCTGATCTAACTTCTGGAGGCAGTCAAAATGAGCCTTAGAATTCTTCCCTACCTTATTCCTGTGCTGAGATACAGGCTGCTCCAACCTGCTGTAAAATGCTTGATTTCGAGAGTGAGCGAAACTAATGAAAACATTGTTGGGGTAAAACCTAAAGGGAAAGACCTAGCACCAAATCCAATTTGCCATCTGATCTAACTTCTGGAGGCAGTCAAAATGAGCCTTAGAATTCTTCCCTACCTTATTCCTGTGCTGAGATACAGGCTGCTCCAACCTGCTGTAAAATGCTTGATTTCGAGAGTGAGCGAAACTAATGAAAACATTGTTGGGGTAAAACCTAAAGGGAAAGACCTAGCACCAAATCCAATTTGCCATCTGATCTAACTTCTGGAGGCAGTCAAAATGAGCCTTAGAATTCTTCCCTACCTTATTCCTGTGCTGAGATACAGGCTGCTCCAACCTGCTGTAAAATGCTTGATTTTGAGAGTGAGCGAAACTAATGAAAACATTGTTGGGGTAAAACCTAAAGGGAAAGACCTAGCACCAAATCCAATTTGCCATCTGATCTAACTTCTGGAGGCAGTCAAAATGAGCCTTAGAATTCTTCCCTACCTTATTCCTGTGCTGAGATACAGGCTGCTCCAACCTGCTGTAAAATGCTTGATTTCGAGAGTGAGCGAAACTAATGAAAACATTGTTGGGGTAAAACCTAAAGGGAAAGACCTAGCACCAAATCCAATTTGCCATCTGATCTAACTTCTGGAGGCAGTCAAAATGAGCCTTAGAATTCTTCCCTACCTTATTCCTGTGCTGAGATACAGGCTGCTCCAACCTGCTGTAAAATGCTTGATTTCGAGAGTGAGCGAAACTAATGAAAACATTGTTGGGGTAAAACCTAAAGGGAAAGACCTAGCACCAAATCCAATTTGCCATCTGATCTAACTTCTGGAGGCAGTCAAAATGAGCCTTAGAATTCTTCCCTACCTTATTCCTGTGCTGAGATACAGGCTGCTCCAACCTGCTGTAAAATGCTTGATTTCGAGAGTGAGCGAAACTAATGAAAACATTGTTGGGGTAAAACCTAAAGGGAAAGACCTAGCACCAAATCCAATTTGCCATCTGATCTAACTTCTGGAGGCAGTCAAAATGAGCCTTAGAATTCTTCCCTACCTTATTCCTGTGCTGAGATACAGGCTGCTCCAACCTGCTGTAAAATGCTTGATTTCGAGAGTGAGCGAAACTAATGAAAACATTGTTGGGGTAAAACCTAAAGGGAAAGACCTAGCACCAAATCCAATTTGCCATCTGATCTAACTTCTGGAGGCAGTCAAAATGAGCCTTAGAATTCTTCCCTACCTTATTCCTGTGCTGAGATACAGGCTGCTCCAACCTGCTGTAAAATGCTTGCTTTCGAGAGTGAGCGAAACTAATGAAAACATTGTTGGGGTAAAACCTAAAGGGAAAGACCTAGCACCAAATCCAATTTGCCATCTGATCTAACTTCTGGAGGCAGTCAAAATGAGCCTTAGAATTCTTCCCTACCTTATTCCTGTGCTGAGATACAGGCTGCTCCAACCTGCTGTAAAATGCTTGATTTCGAGAGTGAGCGAAACTAATGAAAACATTGTTGGGGTAAAACCTAAAGGGAAAGACCTAGCACCAAATCCAATTTGCCATCTGATCTAACTTCTGGAGGCAGTCAAAATGAGCCTTAGAATTCTTCCCTACCTTATTCCTGTGCTGAGATACAGGCTGCTCCAACCTGCTGTAAAATGCTTGCTTTCGAGAGTGAGCGAAACTAATGAAAACATTGTTGGGGTAAAACCTAAAGGGAAAGACCTAGCACCAAATCCAATTTGCCATCTGATCTAACTTCTGGAGGCAGTCAAAATGATCCTTAGAATTCTTCCCTACCTTATTCCTGTGCTGAGATACAGGCTGCTCCAACCTGCTGTAAAATGCTTGATTTCGAGAGTGAGCGAAACTAATGAAAACATTGTTGGGGTAAAGCCTAAAGGGAAAGACCTAGCACCAAATCCAATTTGCCATCTGATCTAACTTCTGGAGGCAGTCAAAATGAGCCTTAGAATTCTTCCCTACCTTATTCCTGTGCTGAGATACAGGCTGCTCCAACCTGCTGTAAAATGCTTGATTTCGAGAGTGAGCGAAACTAATGAAAACATTGTTGGGGTAAAACCTAAAGGGAAAGACCTAGCACCAAATCCAATTTGCCATCTGATCTAACTTCTGGAGGCAGTCAAAATGAGCCTTAGAATTCTTCCCTACCTTATTCCTGTGCTGAGATACAGGCTGCTCCAACCTGCTGTAAAATGCTTGATTTCGAGAGTGAGCGAAACTAATGAAAACATTGTTGGGGTAAAACCTAAAGGGAAAGACCTAGCACCAAATCCAATTTGCCATCTGATCTAACTTCTGGAGGCAGTCAAAATGAGCCTTAGAATTCTTCCCTACCTTATTCCTGTGCTGAGATACAGGCTGCTCCAACCTGCTGTAAAATGCTTGCTTTCGAGAGTGAGCGAAACTAATGAAAACATTGTTGGGGTAAAACCTAAAGGGAAAGACCTAGCACCAAATCCAATTTGCCATCTGATCTAACTTCTGGAGGCAGTCAAAATGAGCCTTAGAATTCTTCCCTACCTTATTCCTGTGCTGAGATACAGGCTGCTCCAACCTGCTGTAAAATGCTTGATTTCGAGAGTGAGCGAAACTAATGAAAACATTGTTGGGGTAAAACCTAAAGGGAAAGACCTAGCACCAAATCCAATTTGCCATCTGATCTAACTTCTGGAGGCAGTCAAAATGAGCCTTAGAATTCTTCCCTACCTTATTCCTGTGCTGAGATACAGGCTGCTCCAACCTGCTGTAAAATGCTTGCTTTCGAGAGTGAGCGAAACTAATGAAAACATTGTTGGGGTAAAACCTAAAGGGAAAGACCTAGCACCAAATCCAATTTGCCATCTGATCTAACTTCTGGAGGCAGTCAAAATGAGCCTTAGAATTCTTCCCTACCTTATTCCTGTGCTGAGATACAGGCTGCTCCAACCTGCTGTAAAATGCTTGATTTCGAGAGTGAGCGAAACTAATGAAAACATTGTTGGGGTAAAACCTAAAGGGAAAGACCTAGCACCAAATCCAATTTGCCATCTGATCTAACTTCTGGAGGCAGTCAAAATGAGCCTTAGAATTCTTCCCTACCTTATTCCTGTGCTGAGATACAGGCTGCTCCAACCTGCTGTAAAATGCTTGCTTTCGAGAGTGAGCGAAACTAATGAAAACATTGTTGGGGTAAAACCTAAAGGGAAAGACCTAGCACCAAATCCAATTTGCCATCTGATCTAACTTCTGGAGGCAGTCAAAATGAGCCTTAGAATTCTTCCCTACCTTATTCCTGTGCTGAGATACAGGCTGCTCCAACCTGCTGTAAAATGCTTGATTTCGAGAGTGAGCGAAACTAATGAAAACATTGTTGGGGTAAAACCTAAAGGGAAAGACCTAGCACCAAATCCAATTTGCCATCTGATCTAACTTCTGGAGGCAGTCAAAATGAGCCTTAGAATTCTTCCCTACCTTATTCCTGTGCTGAGATACAGGCTGCTCCAACCTGCTGTAAAATGCTTGATTTCGAGAGTGAGCGAAACTAATGAAAACATTGTTGGGGTAAAACCTAAAGGGAAAGACCTAGCACCAAATCCAATTTGCCATCTGATCTAACTTCTGGAGGCAGTCAAAATGAGCCTTAGAATTCTTCCCTACCTTATTCCTGTGCTGAGATACAGGCTGCTCCAACCTGCTGTAAAATGCTTGATTTCGAGAGTGAGCGAAACTAATGAAAACATTGTTGGGGTAAAACCTAAAGGGAAAGACCTAGCACCAAATCCAATTTGCCATCTGATCTAACTTCTGGAGGCAGTCAAAATGAGCCTTAGAATTCTTCCCTACCTTATTCCTGTGCTGAGATACAGGCTGCTCCAACCTGCTGTAAAATGCTTGATTTCGAGAGTGAGCGAAACTAATGAAAACATTGTTGGGGTAAAACCTAAAGGGAAAGACCTAGCACCAAATCCAATTTGCCATCTGATCTAACTTCTGGAGGCAGTCAAAATGAGCCTTAGAATTCTTCCCTACCTTATTCCTGTGCTGAGATACAGGCTGCTCCAACCTGCTGTAAAATGCTTGCTTTCGAGAGTGAGCGAAACTAATGAAAACATTGTTGGGGTAAAACCTAAAGGGAAAGACCTAGCACCAAATCCAATTTGCCATCTGATCTAACTTCTGGAGGCAGTCAAAATGATCCTTAGAATTCTTCCCTACCTTATTCCTGTGCTGAGATACAGGCTGCTCCAACCTGCTGTAAAATGCTTGATTTCGAGAGTGAGCGAAACTAATGAAAACATTGTTGGGGTAAAGCCTAAAGGGAAAGACCTAGCACCAAATCCAATTTGCCATCTGATCTAACTTCTGGAGGCAGTCAAAATGAGCCTTAGAATTCTTCCCTACCTTATTCCTGTGCTGAGATACAGGCTGCTCCAACCTGCTGTAAAATGCTTGATTTCGAGAGTGAGCGAAACTAATGAAAACATTGTTGGGGTAAAACCTAAAGGGAAAGACCTAGCACCAAATCCAATTTGCCATCTGATCTAACTTCTGGAGGCAGTCAAAATGAGCCTTAGAATTCTTCCCTACCTTATTCCTGTGCTGAGATACAGGCTGCTCCAACCTGCTGTAAAATGCTTGATTTCGAGAGTGAGCGAAACTAATGAAAACATTGTTGGGGTAAAACCTAAAGGGAAAGACCTAGCACCAAATCCAATTTGCCATCTGATCTAACTTCTGGAGGCAGTCAAAATGAGCCTTAGAATTCTTCCCTACCTTATTCCTGTGCTGAGATACAGGCTGCTCCAACCTGCTGTAAAATGCTTGATTTCGAGAGTGAGCGAAACTAATGAAAACATTGTTGGGGTAAAACCTAAAGGGAAAGACCTAGCACCAAATCCAATTTGCCATCTGATCTAACTTCTGGAGGCAGTCAAAATGAGCCTTAGAATTCTTCCCTACCTTATTCCTGTGCTGAGATACAGGCTGCTCCAACCTGCTGTAAAATGCTTGCTTTCGAGAGTGAGCGAAACTAATGAAAACATTGTTGGGGTAAAACCTAAAGGGAAAGACCTAGCACCAAATCCAATTTGCCATCTGATCTAACTTCTGGAGGCAGTCAAAATGAGCCTTAGAATTCTTCCCTACCTTATTCCTGTGCTGAGATACAGGCTGCTCCAACCTGCTGTAAAATGCTTGATTTCGAGAGTGAGCGAAACTAATGAAAACATTGTTGGGGTAAAACCTAAAGGGAAAGACCTAGCACCAAATCCAATTTGCCATCTGATCTAACTTCTGGAGGCAGTCAAAATGAGCCTTAGAATTCTTCCCTACCTTATTCCTGTGCTGAGATACAGGCTGCTCCAACCTGCTGTAAAATGCTTGCTTTCGAGAGTGAGCGAAACTAATGAAAACATTGTTGGGGTAAAACCTAAAGGGAAAGACCTAGCACCAAATCCAATTTGCCATCTGATCTAACTTCTGGAGGCAGTCAAAATGAGCCTTAGAATTCTTCCCTACCTTATTCCTGTGCTGAGATACAGGCTGCTCCAACCTGCTGTAAAATGCTTGATTTCGAGAGTGAGCGAAACTAATGAAAACATTGTTGGGGTAAAACCTAAAGGGAAAGACCTAGCACCAAATCCAATTTGCCATCTGATCTAACTTCTGGAGGCAGTCAAAATGAGCCTTAGAATTCTTCCCTACCTTATTCCTGTGCTGAGATACAGGCTGCTCCAACCTGCTGTAAAATGCTTGCTTTCGAGAGTGAGCGAAACTAATGAAAACATTGTTGGGGTAAAACCTAAAGGGAAAGACCTAGCACCAAATCCAATTTGCCATCTGATCTAACTTCTGGAGGCAGTCAAAATGAGCCTTAGAATTCTTCCCTACCTTATTCCTGTGCTGAGATACAGGCTGCTCCAACCTGCTGTAAAATGCTTGATTTCGAGAGTGAGCGAAACTAATGAAAACATTGTTGGGGTAAAACCTAAAGGGAAAGACCTAGCACCAAATCCAATTTGCCATCTGATCTAACTTCTGGAGGCAGTCAAAATGAGCCTTAGAATTCTTCCCTACCTTATTCCTGTGCTGAGATACAGGCTGCTCCAACCTGCTGTAAAATGCTTGCTTTCGAGAGTGAGCGAAACTAATGAAAACATTGTTGGGGTAAAACCTAAAGGGAAAGACCTAGCACCAAATCCAATTTGCCATCTGATCTAACTTCTGGAGGCAGTCAAAATGAGCCTTAGAATTCTTCCCTACCTTATTCCTGTGCTGAGATACAGGCTGCTCCAACCTGCTGTAAAATGCTTGCTTTCGAGAGTGAGCGAAACTAATGAAAACATTGTTGGGGTAAAACCTAAAGGGAAAGACCTAGCACCAAATCCAATTTGCCATCTGATCTAACTTCTGGAGGCAGTCAAAATGAGCCTTAGAATTCTTCCCTACCTTATTCCTGTGCTGAGATACAGGCTGCTCCAACCTGCTGTAAAATGCTTGATTTCGAGAGTGAGCGAAACTAATGAAAACATTGTTGGGGTAAAACCTAAAGGGAAAGACCTAGCACCAAATCCAATTTGCCATCTGATCTAACTTCTGGAGGCAGTCAAAATGAGCCTTAGAATTCTTCCCTACCTTATTCCTGTGCTGAGATACAGGCTGCTCCAACCTGCTGTAAAATGCTTGATTTCGAGAGTGAGCGAAACTAATGAAAACATTGTTGGGGTAAAACCTAAAGGGAAAGACCTAGCACCAAATCCAATTTGCCATCTGATCTAACTTCTGGAGGCAGTCAAAATGAGCCTTAGAATTCTTCCCTACCTTATTCCTGTGCTGAGATACAGGCTGCTCCAACCTGCTGTAAAATGCTTGATTTCGAGAGTGAGCGAAACTAATGAAAACATTGTTGGGGTAAAACCTAAAGGGAAAGACCTAGCACCAAATCCAATTTGCCATCTGATCTAACTTCTGGAGGCAGTCAAAATGAGCCTTAGAATTCTTCCCTACCTTATTCCTGTGCTGAGATACAGGCTGCTCCAACCTGCTGTAAAATGCTTGATTTCGAGAGTGAGCGAAACTAATGAAAACATTGTTGGGGTAAAACCTAAAGGGAAAGACCTAGCACCAAATCCAATTTGCCATCTGATCTAACTTCTGGAGGCAGTCAAAATGAGCCTTAGAATTCTTCCCTACCTTATTCCTGTGCTGAGATACAGGCTGCTCCAACCTGCTGTAAAATGCTTGATTTCGAGAGTGAGCGAAACTAATGAAAACATTGTTGGGGTAAAACCTAAAGGGAAAGACCTAGCACCAAATCCAATTTGCCATCTGATCTAACTTCTGGAGGCAGTCAAAATGAGCCTTAGAATTCTTCCCTACCTTATTCCTGTGCTGAGATACAGGCTGCTCCAACCTGCTGTAAAATGCTTGATTTCGAGAGTGAGCGAAACTAATGAAAACATTGTTGGGGTAAAACCTAAAGGGAAAGACCTAGCACCAAATCCAATTTGCCATCTGATCTAACTTCTGGAGGCAGTCAAAATGAGCCTTAGAATTCTTCCCTACCTTATTCCTGTGCTGAGATACAGGCTGCTCCAACCTGCTGTAAAATGCTTGATTTCGAGAGTGAGCGAAACTAATGAAAACATTGTTGGGGTAAAACCTAAAGGGAAAGACCTAGCACCAAATCCAATTTGCCATCTGATCTAACTTCTGGAGGCAGTCAAAATGAGCCTTAGAATTCTTCCCTACCTTATTCCTGTGCTGAGATACAGGCTGCTCCAACCTGCTGTAAAATGCTTGCTTTCGAGAGTGAGCGAAACTAATGAAAACATTGTTGGGGTAAAACCTAAAGGGAAAGACCTAGCACCAAATCCAATTTGCCATCTGATCTAACTTCTGGAGGCAGTCAAAATGAGCCTTAGAATTCTTCCCTACCTTATTCCTGTGCTGAGATACAGGCTGCTCCAACCTGCTGTAAAATGCTTGCTTTCGAGAGTGAGCGAAACTAATGAAAACATTGTTGGGGTAAAACCTAAAGGGAAAGACCTAGCACCAAATCCAATTTGCCATCTGATCTAACTTCTGGAGGCAGTCAAAATGAGCCTTAGAATTCTTCCCTACCTTATTCCTGTGCTGAGATACAGGCTGCTCCAACCTGCTGTAAAATGCTTGATTTCGAGAGTGAGCGAAACTAATGAAAACATTGTTGGGGTAAAACCTAAAGGGAAAGACCTAGCACCAAATCCAATTTGCCATCTGATCTAACTTCTGGAGGCAGTCAAAATGAGCCTTAGAATTCTTCCCTACCTTATTCCTGTGCTGAGATACAGGCTGCTCCAACCTGCTGTAAAATGCTTGATTTCGAGAGTGAGCGAAACTAATGAAAACATTGTTGGGGTAAAACCTAAAGGGAAAGACCTAGCACCAAATCCAATTTGCCATCTGATCTAACTTCTGGAGGCAGTCAAAATGAGCCTTAGAATTCTTCCCTACCTTATTCCTGTGCTGAGATACAGGCTGCTCCAACCTGCTGTAAAATGCTTGATTTCGAGAGTGAGCGAAACTAATGAAAACATTGTTGGGGTAAAACCTAAAGGGAAAGACCTAGCACCAAATCCAATTTGCCATCTGATCTAACTTCTGGAGGCAGTCAAAATGAGCCTTAGAATTCTTCCCTACCTTATTCCTGTGCTGAGATACAGGCTGCTCCAACCTGCTGTAAAATGCTTGCTTTCGAGAGTGAGCGAAACTAATGAAAACATTGTTGGGGTAAAACCTAAAGGGAAAGACCTAGCACCAAATCCAATTTGCCATCTGATCTAACTTCTGGAGGCAGTCAAAATGAGCCTTAGAATTCTTCCCTACCTTATTCCTGTGCTGAGATACAGGCTGCTCCAACCTGCTGTAAAATGCTTGATTTCGAGAGTGAGCGAAACTAATGAAAACATTGTTGGGGTAAAACCTAAAGGGAAAGACCTAGCACCAAATCCAATTTGCCATCTGATCTAACTTCTGGAGGCAGTCAAAATGAGCCTTAGAATTCTTCCCTACCTTATTCCTGTGCTGAGATACAGGCTGCTCCAACCTGCTGTAAAATGCTTGATTTCGAGAGTGAGCGAAACTAATGAAAACATTGTTGGGGTAAAACCTAAAGGGAAAGACCTAGCACCAAATCCAATTTGCCATCTGATCTAACTTCTGGAGGCAGTCAAAATGAGCCTTAGAATTCTTCCCTACCTTATTCCTGTGCTGAGATACAGGCTGCTCCAACCTGCTGTAAAATGCTTGCTTTCGAGAGTGAGCGAAACTAATGAAAACATTGTTGGGGTAAAACCTAAAGGGAAAGACCTAGCACCAAATCCAATTTGCCATCTGATCTAACTTCTGGAGGCAGTCAAAATGAGCCTTAGAATTCTTCCCTACCTTATTCCTGTGCTGAGATACAGGCTGCTCCAACCTGCTGTAAAATGCTTGCTTTCGAGAGTGAGCGAAACTAATGAAAACATTGTTGGGGTAAAACCTAAAGGGAAAGACCTAGCACCAAATCCAATTTGCCATCTGATCTAACTTCTGGAGGCAGTCAAAATGAGCCTTAGAATTCTTCCCTACCTTATTCCTGTGCTGAGATACAGGCTGCTCCAACCTGCTGTAAAATGCTTGCTTTCGAGAGTGAGCGAAACTAATGAAAACATTGTTGGGGTAAAACCTAAAGGGAAAGACCTAGCACCAAATCCAATTTGCCATCTGATCTAACTTCTGGAGGCAGTCAAAATGAGCCTTAGAATTCTTCCCTACCTTATTCCTGTGCTGAGATACAGGCTGCTCCAACCTGCTGTAAAATGCTTGATTTCGAGAGTGAGCGAAACTAATGAAAACATTGTTGGGGTAAAACCTAAAGGGAAAGACCTAGCACCAAATCCAATTTGCCATCTGATCTAACTTCTGGAGGCAGTCAAAATGAGCCTTAGAATTCTTCCCTACCTTATTCCTGTGCTGAGATACAGGCTGCTCCAACCTGCTGTAAAATGCTTGCTTTCGAGAGTGAGCGAAACTAATGAAAACATTGTTGGGGTAAAACCTAAAGGGAAAGACCTAGCACCAAATCCAATTTGCCATCTGATCTAACTTCTGGAGGCAGTCAAAATGAGCCTTAGAATTCTTCCCTACCTTATTCCTGTGCTGAGATACAGGCTGCTCCAACCTGCTGTAAAATGCTTGATTTCGAGAGTGAGCGAAACTAATGAAAACATTGTTGGGGTAAAACCTAAAGGGAAAGACCTAGCACCAAATCCAATTTGCCATCTGATCTAACTTCTGGAGGCAGTCAAAATGAGCCTTAGAATTCTTCCCTACCTTATTCCTGTGCTGAGATACAGGCTGCTCCAACCTGCTGTAAAATGCTTGCTTTCGAGAGTGAGCGAAACTAATGAAAACATTGTTGGGGTAAAACCTAAAGGGAAAGACCTAGCACCAAATCCAATTTGCCATCTGATCTAACTTCTGGAGGCAGTCAAAATGAGCCTTAGAATTCTTCCCTACCTTATTCCTGTGCTGAGATACAGGCTGCTCCAACCTGCTGTAAAATGCTTGATTTCGAGAGTGAGCGAAACTAATGAAAACATTGTTGGGGTAAAACCTAAAGGGAAAGACCTAGCACCAAATCCAATTTGCCATCTGATCTAACTTCTGGAGGCAGTCAAAATGAGCCTTAGAATTCTTCCCTACCTTATTCCTGTGCTGAGATACAGGCTGCTCCAACCTGCTGTAAAATGCTTGATTTCGAGAGTGAGCGAAACTAATGAAAACATTGTTGGGGTAAAACCTAAAGGGAAAGACCTAGCACCAAATCCAATTTGCCATCTGATCTAACTTCTGGAGGCAGTCAAAATGAGCCTTAGAATTCTTCCCTACCTTATTCCTGTGCTGAGATACAGGCTGCTCCAACCTGCTGTAAAATGCTTGATTTCGAGAGTGAGCGAAACTAATGAAAACATTGTTGGGGTAAAACCTAAAGGGAAAGACCTAGCACCAAATCCAATTTGCCATCTGATCTAACTTCTGGAGGCAGTCAAAATGAGCCTTAGAATTCTTCCCTACCTTATTCCTGTGCTGAGATACAGGCTGCTCCAACCTGCTGTAAAATGCTTGATTTCGAGAGTGAGCGAAACTAATGAAAACATTGTTGGGGTAAAACCTAAAGGGAAAGACCTAGCACCAAATCCAATTTGCCATCTGATCTAACTTCTGGAGGCAGTCAAAATGAGCCTTAGAATTCTTCCCTACCTTATTCCTGTGCTGAGATACAGGCTGCTCCAACCTGCTGTAAAATGCTTGATTTCGAGAGTGAGCGAAACTAATGAAAACATTGTTGGGGTAAAACCTAAAGGGAAAGACCTAGCACCAAATCCAATTTGCCATCTGATCTAACTTCTGGAGGCAGTCAAAATGAGCCTTAGAATTCTTCCCTACCTTATTCCTGTGCTGAGATACAGGCTGCTCCAACCTGCTGTAAAATGCTTGCTTTCGAGAGTGAGCGAAACTAATGAAAACATTGTTGGGGTAAAACCTAAAGGGAAAGACCTAGCACCAAATCCAATTTGCCATCTGATCTAACTTCTGGAGGCAGTCAAAATGAGCCTTAGAATTCTTCCCTACCTTATTCCTGTGCTGAGATACAGGCTGCTCCAACCTGCTGTAAAATGCTTGATTTCGAGAGTGAGCGAAACTAATGAAAACATTGTTGGGGTAAAACCTAAAGGGAAAGACCTAGCACCAAATCCAATTTGCCATCTGATCTAACTTCTGGAGGCAGTCAAAATGAGCCTTAGAATTCTTCCCTACCTTATTCCTGTGCTGAGATACAGGCTGCTCCAACCTGCTGTAAAATGCTTGATTTCGAGAGTGAGCGAAACTAATGAAAACATTGTTGGGGTAAAACCTAAAGGGAAAGACCTAGCACCAAATCCAATTTGCCATCTGATCTAACTTCTGGAGGCAGTCAAAATGAGCCTTAGAATTCTTCCCTACCTTATTCCTGTGCTGAGATACAGGCTGCTCCAACCTGCTGTAAAATGCTTGCTTTCGAGAGTGAGCGAAACTAATGAAAACATTGTTGGGGTAAAACCTAAAGGGAAAGACCTAGCACCAAATCCAATTTGCCATCTGATCTAACTTCTGGAGGCAGTCAAAATGAGCCTTAGAATTCTTCCCTACCTTATTCCTGTGCTGAGATACAGGCTGCTCCAACCTGCTGTAAAATGCTTGCTTTCGAGAGTGAGCGAAACTAATGAAAACATTGTTGGGGTAAAACCTAAAGGGAAAGACCTAGCACCAAATCCAATTTGCCATCTGATCTAACTTCTGGAGGCAGTCAAAATGAGCCTTAGAATTCTTCCCTACCTTATTCCTGTGCTGAGATACAGGCTGCTCCAACCTGCTGTAAAATGCTTGCTTTCGAGAGTGAGCGAAACTAATGAAAACATTGTTGGGGTAAAACCTAAAGGGAAAGACCTAGCACCAAATCCAATTTGCCATCTGATCTAACTTCTGGAGGCAGTCAAAATGAGCCTTAGAATTCTTCCCTACCTTATTCCTGTGCTGAGATACAGGCTGCTCCAACCTGCTGTAAAATGCTTGATTTCGAGAGTGAGCGAAACTAATGAAAACATTGTTGGGGTAAAACCTAAAGGGAAAGACCTAGCACCAAATCCAATTTGCCATCTGATCTAACTTCTGGAGGCAGTCAAAATGAGCCTTAGAATTCTTCCCTACCTTATTCCTGTGCTGAGATACAGGCTGCTCCAACCTGCTGTAAAATGCTTGCTTTCGAGAGTGAGCGAAACTAATGAAAACATTGTTGGGGTAAAACCTAAAGGGAAAGACCTAGCACCAAATCCAATTTGCCATCTGATCTAACTTCTGGAGGCAGTCAAAATGAGCCTTAGAATTCTTCCCTACCTTATTCCTGTGCTGAGATACAGGCTGCTCCAACCTGCTGTAAAATGCTTGATTTCGAGAGTGAGCGAAACTAATGAAAACATTGTTGGGGTAAAACCTAAAGGGAAAGACCTAGCACCAAATCCAATTTGCCATCTGATCTAACTTCTGGAGGCAGTCAAAATGAGCCTTAGAATTCTTCCCTACCTTATTCCTGTGCTGAGATACAGGCTGCTCCAACCTGCTGTAAAATGCTTGCTTTCGAGAGTGAGCGAAACTAATGAAAACATTGTTGGGGTAAAACCTAAAGGGAAAGACCTAGCACCAAATCCAATTTGCCATCTGATCTAACTTCTGGAGGCAGTCAAAATGAGCCTTAGAATTCTTCCCTACCTTATTCCTGTGCTGAGATACAGGCTGCTCCAACCTGCTGTAAAATGCTTGATTTCGAGAGTGAGCGAAACTAATGAAAACATTGTTGGGGTAAAAACCTAAAGGGAAAGACCTAGCACCAAATCCAATTTGCCATCTGATCTAACTTCTGGAGGCAGTCAAAATGAGCCTTAGAATTCTTCCCTACCTTATTCCTGTGCTGAGATACAGGCTGCTCCAACCTGCTGTAAAATGCTTGATTTCGAGAGTGAGCGAAACTAATGAAAACATTGTTGGGGTAAAACCTAAAGGGAAAGACCTAGCACCAAATCCAATTTGCCATCTGATCTAACTTCTGGAGGCAGTCAAAATGAGCCTTAGAATTCTTCCCTACCTTATTCCTGTGCTGAGATACAGGCTGCTCCAACCTGCTGTAAAATGCTTGATTTCGAGAGTGAGCGAAACTAATGAAAACATTGTTGGGGTAAAACCTAAAGGGAAAGACCTAGCACCAAATCCAATTTGCCATCTGATCTAACTTCTGGAGGCAGTCAAAATGAGCCTTAGAATTCTTCCCTACCTTATTCCTGTGCTGAGATACAGGCTGCTCCAACCTGCTGTAAAATGCTTGATTTCGAGAGTGAGCGAAACTAATGAAAACATTGTTGGGGTAAAACCTAAAGGGAAAGACCTAGCACCAAATCCAATTTGCCATCTGATCTAACTTCTGGAGGCAGTCAAAATGAGCCTTAGAATTCTTCCCTACCTTATTCCTGTGCTGAGATACAGGCTGCTCCAACCTGCTGTAAAATGCTTGATTTCGAGAGTGAGCGAAACTAATGAAAACATTGTTGGGGTAAAACCTAAAGGGAAAGACCTAGCACCAAATCCAATTTGCCATCTGATCTAACTTCTGGAGGCAGTCAAAATGAGCCTTAGAATTCTTCCCTACCTTATTCCTGTGCTGAGATACAGGCTGCTCCAACCTGCTGTAAAATGCTTGATTTCGAGAGTGAGCGAAACTAATGAAAACATTGTTGGGGTAAAACCTAAAGGGAAAGACCTAGCACCAAATCCAATTTGCCATCTGATCTAACTTCTGGAGGCAGTCAAAATGAGCCTTAGAATTCTTCCCTACCTTATTCCTGTGCTGAGATACAGGCTGCTCCAACCTGCTGTAAAATGCTTGCTTTCGAGAGTGAGCGAAACTAATGAAAACATTGTTGGGGTAAAACCTAAAGGGAAAGACCTAGCACCAAATCCAATTTGCCATCTGATCTAACTTCTGGAGGCAGTCAAAATGATCCTTAGAATTCTTCCCTACCTTATTCCTGTGCTGAGATACAGGCTGCTCCAACCTGCTGTAAAATGCTTGATTTCGAGAGTGAGCGAAACTAATGAAAACATTGTTGGGGTAAAACCTAAAGGGAAAGACCTAGCACCAAATCCAATTTGCCATCTG
>NW_027145221.1:0-25883 GCF_026170545.1 Melanerpes formicivorus | reverse complement strand
CTCGAAATCAAGCATTTTACAGCAGGTTGGAGCAGCCTGTATCTCAGCACAGGAATAAGGTAGGGAAGAATTCTAAGGCTCATTTTGACTGCCTCCAGAAGTTAGATCAGATGGCAAATTGGATTTGGTGCTAGGTCTTTCCCTTTAGGTTTTACCCCAACGATGTTTTCATTAGTTTCGCTCACTCTCGAAATCAAGCATTTTACAGCAGGTTGGAGCAGCCTGTATCTCAGCACAGGAATAAGGTAGGGAAGAATTCTAAGGATCATTTTGACTGCCTCCAGAAGTTAGATCAGATGGCAAATTGGATTTGGTGCTAGGTCTTTCCCTTTAGGTTTTACCCCAACAATGTTTTCATTAGTTTCGCTCACTCTCGAAATCAAGCATTTTACAGCAGGTTGGAGCAGCCTGTATCTCAGCACAGGAATAAGGTAGGGAAGAATTCTAAGGATCATTTTGACTGCCTCCAGAAGTTAGATCAGATGGCCAATGCAATTTGGTGCTAGGTCTTTCCCTTTAGGTTTTACCCCAACAATGTTTTCATTAGTTTCGCTCACTCTCGAAATCAAGCATTTTACAGCAGGTTGGAGCAGCCTGTATCTCAGCACAGGAATAAGGTAGGGAAGAATTCTAAGGCTCATTTTGACTGCCTCCAGAAGTTAGATCAGATGGCAAATTGGATTTGGTGCTAGGTCTTTCCCTTTAGGTTTTACCCCAACAATGTTTTCATTAGTTTCGCTCACTCTCGAAATCAAGCATTTTACAGCAGGTTGGAGCAGCCTGTATCTCAGCACAGGAATAAGGTAGGGAAGAATTCTAAGGCTCATTTTGACTGCCTCCAGAAGTTAGATCAGATGGCAAATTGGATTTGGTGCTAGGTCTTTCCCTTTAGGTTTTACCCCAACAATGTTTTCATTAGTTTCGCTCACTCTCGAAATCAAGCATTTTACAGCAGGTTGGAGCAGCCTGTATCTCAGCACAGGAATAAGGTAGGGAAGAATTCTAAGGATCATTTTGACTGCCTCCAGAAGTTAGATCAGATGGCAAATTGGATTTGGTGCTAGGTCTTTCCCTTTAGGTTTTACCCCAACAATGTTTTCATTAGTTTCGCTCACTCTCGAAATCAAGCATTTTACAGCAGGTTGGAGCAGCCTGTATCTCAGCACAGGAATAAGGTAGGGAAGAATTCTAAGGATCATTTTGACTGCCTCCAGAAGTTAGATCAGATGGCAAATTGGATTTGGTGCTAGGTCTTTCCCTTTAGGTTTTACCCCAACAATGTTTTCATTAGTTTCGCTCACTCTCGAAATCAAGCATTTTACAGCAGGTTGGAGCAGCCTGTATCTCAGCACAGGAATAAGGTAGGGAAGAATTCTAAGGCTCATTTTGACTGCCTCCAGAAGTTAGATCAGATGGCAAATTGGATTTGGTGCTAGGTCTTTCCCTTTAGGTTTTACCCCAACGATGTTTTCATTAGTTTCGCTCACTCTCGAAATCAAGCATTTTACAGCAGGTTGGAGCAGCCTGTATCTCAGCACAGGAATAAGGTAGGGAAGAATTCTAAGGATCATTTTGACTGCCTCCAGAAGTTAGATCAGATGGCAAATTGGATTTGGTGCTAGGTCTTTCCCTTTAGGTTTTACCCCAACAATGTTTTCATTAGTTTCGCTCACTCTCGAAATCAAGCATTTTACAGCAGGTTGGAGCAGCCTGTATCTCAGCACAGGAATAAGGTAGGGAAGAATTCTAAGGATCATTTTGACTGCCTCCAGAAGTTAGATCAGATGGCCAATGCAATTTGGTGCTAGGTCTTTCCCTTTAGGTTTTACCCCAACAATGTTTTCATTAGTTTCGCTCACTCTCGAAATCAAGCATTTTACAGCAGGTTGGAGCAGCCTGTATCTCAGCACAGGAATAAGGTAGGGAAGAATTCTAAGGCTCATTTTGACTGCCTCCAGAAGTTAGATCAGATGGCAAATTGGATTTGGTGCTAGGTCTTTCCCTTTAGGTTTTACCCCAACAATGTTTTCATTAGTTTCGCTCACTCTCGAAATCAAGCATTTTACAGCAGGTTGGAGCAGCCTGTATCTCAGCACAGGAATAAGGTAGGGAAGAATTCTAAGGCTCATTTTGACTGCCTCCAGAAGTTAGATCAGATGGCAAATTGGATTTGGTGCTAGGTCTTTCCCTTTAGGTTTTACCCCAACAATGTTTTCATTAGTTTCGCTCACTCTCGAAATCAAGCATTTTACAGCAGGTTGGAGCAGCCTGTATCTCAGCACAGGAATAAGGTAGGGAAGAATTCTAAGGATCATTTTGACTGCCTCCAGAAGTTAGATCAGATGGCAAATTGGATTTGGTGCTAGGTCTTTCCCTTTAGGTTTTACCCCAACAATGTTTTCATTAGTTTCGCTCACTCTCGAAATCAAGCATTTTACAGCAGGTTGGAGCAGCCTGTATCTCAGCACAGGAATAAGGTAGGGAAGAATTCTAAGGATCATTTTGACTGCCTCCAGAAGTTAGATCAGATGGCAAATTGGATTTGGTGCTAGGTCTTTCCCTTTAGGTTTTACCCCAACAATGTTTTCATTAGTTTCGCTCACTCTCGAAATCAAGCATTTTACAGCAGGTTGGAGCAGCCTGTATCTCAGCACAGGAATAAGGTAGGGAAGAATTCTAAGGATCATTTTGACTGCCTCCAGAAGTTAGATCAGATGGCAAATTGGATTTGGTGCTAGGTCTTTCCCTTTAGGTTTTACCCCAACAATGTTTTCATTAGTTTCGCTCACTCTCGAAATCAAGCATTTTACAGCAGGTTGGAGCAGCCTGTATCTCAGCACAGGAATAAGGTAGGGAAGAATTCTAAGGATCATTTTGACTGCCTCCAGAAGTTAGATCAGATGGCAAATTGGATTTGGTGCTAGGTCTTTCCCTTTAGGTTTTACCCCAACAATGTTTTCATTAGTTTCGCTCACTCTCGAAATCAAGCATTTTACAGCAGGTTGGAGCAGCCTGTATCTCAGCACAGGAATAAGGTAGGGAAGAATTCTAAGGATCATTTTGACTGCCTCCAGAAGTTAGATCAGATGGCAAATTGGATTTGGTGCTAGGTCTTTCCCTTTAGGTTTTACCCCAACAATGTTTTCATTAGTTTCGCTCACTCTCGAAATCAAGCATTTTACAGCAGGTTGGAGCAGCCTGTATCTCAGCACAGGAATAAGGTAGGGAAGAATTCAAATACTCATTTTGACTGCCTCCAGAAGTTAGATCAGATGGCCAATGCAATTTGGTGCTAGGTCTTTCCCTTTAGGTTTTACCCCAACGATGTTTTCATTAGTTTCGCTCACTCTCGAAATCAAGCATTTTACAGCAGGTTGGAGCAGCCTGTATCTCAGCACAGGAATAAGGTAGGGAAGAATTCTAAGGATCATTTTGACTGCCTCCAGAAGTTAGATCAGATGGCAAATTGGATTTGGTGCTAGGCCTTTCCCTTTAGGTTTTACCCCAACAATGTTTTCATTAGTTTCGCTCACTCTCGAAATCAAGCATTTTACAGCAGGTTGGAGCAGCCTGTATCTCAGCACAGGAATAAGGTAGGGAAGAATTCTAAGGATCATTTTGACTGCCTCCAGAAGTTAGATCAGATGGCAAATTGGATTTGGTGCTAGGTCTTTCCCTTTAGGTTTTACCCCAACAATGTTTTCATTAGTTTCGCTCACTCTCGAAATCAAGCATTTTACAGCAGGTTGGAGCAGCCTGTATCTCAGCACAGGAATAAGGTAGGGAAGAATTCTAAGGATCATTTTGACTGCCTCCAGAAGTTAGATCAGATGGCAAATTGGATTTGGTGCTAGGCCTTTCCCTTTAGGTTTTACCCCAACAATGTTTTCATTAGTTTCGCTCACTCTCGAAATCAAGCATTTTACAGCAGGTTGGAGCAGCCTGTATCTCAGCACAGGAATAAGGTAGGGAAGAATTCTAAGGATCATTTTGACTGCCTCCAGAAGTTAGATCAGATGGCAAATTGGATTTGGTGCTAGGTCTTTCCCTTTAGGTTTTACCCCAACAATGTTTTCATTAGTTTCGCTCACTCTCGAAATCAAGCATTTTACAGCAGGTTGGAGCAGCCTGTATCTCAGCACAGGAATAAGGTAGGGAAGAATTCAAATACTCATTTTGACTGCCTCCAGAAGTTAGATCAGATGGCCAATGCAATTTGGTGCTAGGTCTTTCCCTTTAGGTTTTACCCCAACAATGTTTTCATTAGTTTCGCTCACTCTCGAAATCAAGCATTTTACAGCAGGTTGGAGCAGCCTGTATCTCAGCACAGGAATAAGGTAGGGAAGAATTCTAAGGATCATTTTGACTGCCTCCAGAAGTTAGATCAGATGGCAAATTGGATTTGGTGCTAGGTCTTTCCCTTTAGGTTTTACCCCAACAATGTTTTCATTAGTTTCGCTCACTCTCGAAATCAAGCATTTTACAGCAGGTTGGAGCAGCCTGTATCTCAGCACAGGAATAAGGTAGGGAAGAATTCTAAGGCTCATTTTGACTGCCTCCAGAAGTTAGATCAGATGGCAAATTGGATTTGGTGCTAGGTCTTTCCCTTTAGGTTTTACCCCAACAATGTTTTCATTAGTTTCGCTCACTCTCGAAATCAAGCATTTTACAGCAGGTTGGAGCAGCCTGTATCTCAGCACAGGAATAAGGTAGGGAAGAATTCTAAGGATCATTTTGACTGCCTCCAGAAGTTAGATCAGATGGCAAATTGGATTTGGTGCTAGGTCTTTCCCTTTAGGTTTTACCCCAACGATGTTTTCATTAGTTTCGCTCACTCTCAAAATCAAGCATTTTACAGCAGGTTGGAGCAGCCTGTATCTCAGCACAGGAATAAGGTAGGGAAGAATTCTAAGGATCATTTTGACTGCCTCCAGAAGTTAGATCAGATGCAAATTGGATTTGGTGCTAGGTCTTTCCCTTTAGGTTTTACCCCAACAATGTTTTCATTAGTTTCGCTCACTCTCGAAATCAAGCATTTTACAGCAGGTTGGAGCAGCCTGTATCTCAGCACAGGAATAAGGTAGGGAAGAATTCAAATACTCATTTTGACTGCCTCCAGAAGTTAGATCAGATGGCAAATTGGATTTGGTGCTAGGTCTTTCCCTTTAGGTTTTACCCCAACGATGTTTTCATTAGTTTCGCTCACTCTCGAAATCAAGCATTTTACAGCAGGTTGGAGCAGCCTGTATCTCAGCACAGGAATAAGGTAGGGAAGAATTCTAAGGATCATTTTGACTGCCTCCAGAAGTTAGATCAGATGGCAAATTGGATTTGGTGCTAGGTCTTTCCCTTTAGGTTTTACCCCAACAATGTTTTCATTAGTTTCGCTCACTCTCGAAATCAAGCATTTTACAGCAGGTTGGAGCAGCCTGTATCTCAGCACAGGAATAAGGTAGGGAAGAATTCTAAGGATCATTTTGACTGCCTCCAGAAGTTAGATCAGATGGCAAATTGGATTTGGTGCTAGGCCTTTCCCTTTAGGTTTTACCCCAACAATGTTTTCATTAGTTTCGCTCACTCTCGAAATCAAGCATTTTACAGCAGGTTGGAGCAGCCTGTATCTCAGCACAGGAATAAGGTAGGGAAGAATTCTAAGGATCATTTTGACTGCCTCCAGAAGTTAGATCAGATGGCAAATTGGATTTGGTGCTAGGTCTTTCCCTTTAGGTTTTACCCCAACAATGTTTTCATTAGTTTCGCTCACTCTCGAAATCAAGCATTTTACAGCAGGTTGGAGCAGCCTGTATCTCAGCACAGGAATAAGGTAGGGAAGAATTCTAAGGATCATTTTGACTGCCTCCAGAAGTTAGATCAGATGGCAAATTGGATTTGGTGCTAGGTCTTTCCCTTTAGGTTTTACCCCAACAATGTTTTCATTAGTTTCGCTCACTCTCGAAATCAAGCATTTTACAGCAGGTTGGAGCAGCCTGTATCTCAGCACAGGAATAAGGTAGGGAAGAATTCTAAGGATCATTTTGACTGCCTCCAGAAGTTAGATCAGATGGCAAATTGGATTTGGTGCTAGGTCTTTCCCTTTAGGTTTTACCCCAACGATGTTTTCATTAGTTTCGCTCACTCTCGAAATCAAGCATTTTACAGCAGGTTGGAGCAGCCTGTATCTCAGCACAGGAATAAGGTAGGGAAGAATTCTAAGGATCATTTTGACTGCCTCCAGAAGTTAGATCAGATGGCAAATTGGATTTGGTGCTAGGTCTTTCCCTTTAGGTTTTACCCCAACAATGTTTTCATTAGTTTCGCTCACTCTCGAAATCAAGCATTTTACAGCAGGTTGGAGCAGCCTGTATCTCAGCACAGGAATAAGGTAGGGAAGAATTCTAAGGATCATTTTGACTGCCTCCAGAAGTTAGATCAGATGGCAAATTGGATTTGGTGCTAGGTCTTTCCCTTTAGGTTTTACCCCAACGATGTTTTCATTAGTTTCGCTCACTCTCGAAATCAAGCATTTTACAGCAGGTTGGAGCAGCCTGTATCTCAGCACAGGAATAAGGTAGGGAAGAATTCTAAGGATCATTTTGACTGCCTCCAGAAGTTAGATCAGATGGCAAATTGGATTTGGTGCTAGGTCTTTCCCTTTAGGTTTTACCCCAACAATGTTTTCATTAGTTTCGCTCACTCTCGAAATCAAGCATTTTACAGCAGGTTGGAGCAGCCTGTATCTCAGCACAGGAATAAGGTAGGGAAGAATTCTAAGGATCATTTTGACTGCCTCCAGAAGTTAGATCAGATGGCAAATTGGATTTGGTGCTAGGCCTTTCCCTTTAGGTTTTACCCCAACAATGTTTTCATTAGTTTCGCTCACTCTCGAAATCAAGCATTTTACAGCAGGTTGGAGCAGCCTGTATCTCAGCACAGGAATAAGGTAGGGAAGAATTCTAAGGCTCATTTTGACTGCCTCCAGAAGTTAGATCAGATGGCAAATTGGATTTGGTGCTAGGTCTTTCCCTTTAGGTTTTACCCCAACAATGTTTTCATTAGTTTCGCTCACTCTCGAAATCAAGCATTTTACAGCAGGTTGGAGCAGCCTGTATCTCAGCACAGGAATAAGGTAGGGAAGAATTCAAATACTCATTTTGACTGCCTCCAGAAGTTAGATCAGATGGCAAATTGGATTTGGTGCTAGGTCTTTCCCTTTAGGTTTTACCCCAACGATGTTTTCATTAGTTTCGCTCACTCTCGAAATCAAGCATTTTACAGCAGGTTGGAGCAGCCTGTATCTCAGCACAGGAATAAGGTAGGGAAGAATTCTAAGGATCATTTTGACTGCCTCCAGAAGTTAGATCAGATGGCAAATTGGATTTGGTGCTAGGTCTTTCCCTTTAGGTTTTACCCCAACAATGTTTTCATTAGTTTCGCTCACTCTCGAAATCAAGCATTTTACAGCAGGTTGGAGCAGCCTGTATCTCAGCACAGGAATAAGGTAGGGAAGAATTCTAAGGATCATTTTGACTGCCTCCAGAAGTTAGATCAGATGGCAAATTGGATTTGGTGCTAGGCCTTTCCCTTTAGGTTTTACCCCAACAATGTTTTCATTAGTTTCGCTCACTCTCGAAATCAAGCATTTTACAGCAGGTTGGAGCAGCCTGTATCTCAGCACAGGAATAAGGTAGGGAAGAATTCTAAGGATCATTTGGACTGCCTCCAGAAGTTAGATCAGATGGCAAATTGGATTTGGTGCTAGGTCTTTCCCTTTAGGTTTTACCCCAACAATGTTTTCATTAGTTTCGCTCACTCTCGAAATCAAGCATTTTACAGCAGGTTGGAGCAGCCTGTATCTCAGCACAGGAATAAGGTAGGGAAGAATTCTAAGGATCATTTTGACTGCCTCCAGAAGTTAGATCAGATGGCAAATTGGATTTGGTGCTAGGTCTTTCCCTTTAGGTTTTACCCCAACAATGTTTTCATTAGTTTCGCTCACTCTCGAAATCAAGCATTTTACAGCAGGTTGGAGCAGCCTGTATCTCAGCACAGGAATAAGGTAGGGAAGAATTCTAAGGATCATTTTGACTGCCTCCAGAAGTTAGATCAGATGGCAAATTGGATTTGGTGCTAGGTCTTTCCCTTTAGGTTTTACCCCAACAATGTTTTCATTAGTTTCGCTCACTCTCGAAATCAAGCATTTTACAGCAGGTTGGAGCAGCCTGTATCTCAGCACAGGAATAAGGTAGGGAAGAATTCTAAGGCTCATTTTGACTGCCTCCAGAAGTTAGATCAGATGGCAAATTGGATTTGGTGCTAGGTCTTTCCCTTTAGGTTTTACCCCAACAATGTTTTCATTAGTTTCGCTCACTCTCGAAATCAAGCATTTTACAGCAGGTTGGAGCAGCCTGTATCTCAGCACAGGAATAAGGTAGGGAAGAATTCTAAGGATCATTTTGACTGCCTCCAGAAGTTAGATCAGATGGCAAATTGGATTTGGTGCTAGGTCTTTCCCTTTAGGTTTTACCCCAACGATGTTTTCATTAGTTTCGCTCACTCTCGAAATCAAGCATTTTACAGCAGGTTGGAGCAGCCTGTATCTCAGCACAGGAATAAGGTAGGGAAGAATTCTAAGGATCATTTTGACTGCCTCCAGAAGTTAGATCAGATGGCAAATTGGATTTGGTGCTAGGTCTTTCCCTTTAGGTTTTACCCCAACAATGTTTTCATTAGTTTCGCTCACTCTCGAAATCAAGCATTTTACAGCAGGTTGGAGCAGCCTGTATCTCAGCACAGGAATAAGGTAGGGAAGAATTCTAAGGATCATTTTGACTGCCTCCAGAAGTTAGATCAGATGGCAAATTGGATTTGGTGCTAGGTCTTTCCCTTTAGGTTTTACCCCAACAATGTTTTCATTAGTTTCGCTCACTCTCGAAATCAAGCATTTTACAGCAGGTTGGAGCAGCCTGTATCTCAGCACAGGAATAAGGTAGGGAAGAATTCTAAGGATCATTTTGACTGCCTCCAGAAGTTAGATCAGATGGCAAATTGGATTTGGTGCTAGGTCTTTCCCTTTAGGTTTTACCCCAACAATGTTTTCATTAGTTTCGCTCACTCTCGAAATCAAGCATTTTACAGCAGGTTGGAGCAGCCTGTATCTCAGCACAGGAATAAGGTAGGGAAGAATTCTAAGGATCATTTTGACTGCCTCCAGAAGTTAGATCAGATGGCAAATTGGATTTGGTGCTAGGTCTTTCCCTTTAGGTTTTACCCCAACAATGTTTTCATTAGTTTCGCTCACTCTCGAAATCAAGCATTTTACAGCAGGTTGGAGCAGCCTGTATCTCAGCACAGGAATAAGGTAGGGAAGAATTCTAAGGATCATTTTGACTGCCTCCAGAAGTTAGATCAGATGGCAAATTGGATTTGGTGCTAGGTCTTTCCCTTTAGGTTTTACCCCAACAATGTTTTCATTAGTTTCGCTCACTCTCGAAATCAAGCATTTTACAGCAGGTTGGAGCAGCCTGTATCTCAGCACAGGAATAAGGTAGGGAAGAATTCTAAGGATCATTTTGACTGCCTCCAGAAGTTAGATCAGATGGCAAATTGGATTTGGTGCTAGGTCTTTCCCTTTAGGTTTTACCCCAACAATGTTTTCATTAGTTTCGCTCACTCTCGAAATCAAGCATTTTACAGCAGGTTGGAGCAGCCTGTATCTCAGCACAGGAATAAGGTAGGGAAGAATTCTAAGGATCATTTTGACTGCCTCCAGAAGTTAGATCAGATGGCAAATTGGATTTGGTGCTAGGTCTTTCCCTTTAGGTTTTACCCCAACGATGTTTTCATTAGTTTCGCTCACTCTCGAAATCAAGCATTTTACAGCAGGTTGGAGCAGCCTGTATCTCAGCACAGGAATAAGGTAGGGAAGAATTCTAAGGATCATTTTGACTGCCTCCAGAAGTTAGATCAGATGGCAAATTGGATTTGGTGCTAGGTCTTTCCCTTTAGGTTTTACCCCAACAATGTTTTCATTAGTTTCGCTCACTCTCGAAATCAAGCATTTTACAGCAGGTTGGAGCAGCCTGTATCTCAGCACAGGAATAAGGTAGGGAAGAATTCTAAGGATCATTTTGACTGCCTCCAGAAGTTAGATCAGATGGCAAATTGGATTTGGTGCTAGGCCTTTCCCTTTAGGTTTTACCCCAACAATGTTTTCATTAGTTTCGCTCACTCTCGAAATCAAGCATTTTACAGCAGGTTGGAGCAGCCTGTATCTCAGCACAGGAATAAGGTAGGGAAGAATTCTAAGGATCATTTTGACTGCCTCCAGAAGTTAGATCAGATGGCAAATTGGATTTGGTGCTAGGTCTTTCCCTTTAGGTTTTACCCCAACAATGTTTTCATTAGTTTCGCTCACTCTCGAAATCAAGCATTTTACAGCAGGTTGGAGCAGCCTGTATCTCAGCACAGGAATAAGGTAGGGAAGAATTCTAAGGATCATTTTGACTGCCTCCAGAAGTTAGATCAGATGGCAAATTGGATTTGGTGCTAGGTCTTTCCCTTTAGGTTTTACCCCAACAATGTTTTCATTAGTTTCGCTCACTCTCGAAATCAAGCATTTTACAGCAGGTTGGAGCAGCCTGTATCTCAGCACAGGAATAAGGTAGGGAAGAATTCTAAGGATCATTTTGACTGCCTCCAGAAGTTAGATCAGATGGCAAATTGGATTTGGTGCTAGGCCTTTCCCTTTAGGTTTTACCCCAACAATGTTTTCATTAGTTTCGCTCACTCTCGAAATCAAGCATTTTACAGCAGGTTGGAGCAGCCTGTATCTCAGCACAGGAATAAGGTAGGGAAGAATTCTAAGGATCATTTTGACTGCCTCCAGAAGTTAGATCAGATGGCAAATTGGATTTGGTGCTAGGTCTTTCCCTTTAGGTTTTACCCCAACAATGTTTTCATTAGTTTCGCTCACTCTCGAAATCAAGCATTTTACAGCAGGTTGGAGCAGCCTGTATCTCAGCACAGGAATAAGGTAGGGAAGAATTCAAATACTCATTTTGACTGCCTCCAGAAGTTAGATCAGATGGCAAATTGGATTTGGTGCTAGGTCTTTCCCTTTAGGTTTTACCCCAACGATGTTTTCATTAGTTTCGCTCACTCTCGAAATCAAGCATTTTACAGCAGGTTGGAGCAGCCTGTATCTCAGCACAGGAATAAGGTAGGGAAGAATTCTAAGGATCATTTTGACTGCCTCCAGAAGTTAGATCAGATGGCAAATTGGATTTGGTGCTAGGTCTTTCCCTTTAGGTTTTACCCCAACAATGTTTTCATTAGTTTCGCTCACTCTCGAAATCAAGCATTTTACAGCAGGTTGGAGCAGCCTGTATCTCAGCACAGGAATAAGGTAGGGAAGAATTCTAAGGATCATTTTGACTGCCTCCAGAAGTTAGATCAGATGGCAAATTGGATTTGGTGCTAGGCCTTTCCCTTTAGGTTTTACCCCAACAATGTTTTCATTAGTTTCGCTCACTCTCGAAATCAAGCATTTTACAGCAGGTTGGAGCAGCCTGTATCTCAGCACAGGAATAAGGTAGGGAAGAATTCTAAGGATCATTTGGACTGCCTCCAGAAGTTAGATCAGATGGCAAATTGGATTTGGTGCTAGGTCTTTCCCTTTAGGTTTTACCCCAACAATGTTTTCATTAGTTTCGCTCACTCTCGAAATCAAGCATTTTACAGCAGGTTGGAGCAGCCTGTATCTCAGCACAGGAATAAGGTAGGGAAGAATTCTAAGGATCATTTTGACTGCCTCCAGAAGTTAGATCAGATGGCAAATTGGATTTGGTGCTAGGTCTTTCCCTTTAGGTTTTACCCCAACAATGTTTTCATTAGTTTCGCTCACTCTCGAAATCAAGCATTTTACAGCAGGTTGGAGCAGCCTGTATCTCAGCACAGGAATAAGGTAGGGAAGAATTCTAAGGATCATTTTGACTGCCTCCAGAAGTTAGATCAGATGGCAAATTGGATTTGGTGCTAGGTCTTTCCCTTTAGGTTTTACCCCAACGATGTTTTCATTAGTTTCGCTCACTCTCGAAATCAAGCATTTTACAGCAGGTTGGAGCAGCCTGTATCTCAGCACAGGAATAAGGTAGGGAAGAATTCTAAGGATCATTTTGACTGCCTCCAGAAGTTAGATCAGATGGCAAATTGGATTTGGTGCTAGGTCTTTCCCTTTAGGTTTTACCCCAACAATGTTTTCATTAGTTTCGCTCACTCTCGAAATCAAGCATTTTACAGCAGGTTGGAGCAGCCTGTATCTCAGCACAGGAATAAGGTAGGGAAGAATTCTAAGGATCATTTTGACTGCCTCCAGAAGTTAGATCAGATGGCAAATTGGATTTGGTGCTAGGTCTTTCCCTTTAGGTTTTACCCCAACAATGTTTTCATTAGTTTCGCTCACTCTCGAAATCAAGCATTTTACAGCAGGTTGGAGCAGCCTGTATCTCAGCACAGGAATAAGGTAGGGAAGAATTCTAAGGATCATTTTGACTGCCTCCAGAAGTTAGATCAGATGGCAAATTGGATTTGGTGCTAGGTCTTTCCCTTTAGGTTTTACCCCAACAATGTTTTCATTAGTTTCGCTCACTCTCGAAATCAAGCATTTTACAGCAGGTTGGAGCAGCCTGTATCTCAGCACAGGAATAAGGTAGGGAAGAATTCTAAGGATCATTTTGACTGCCTCCAGAAGTTAGATCAGATGGCAAATTGGATTTGGTGCTAGGCCTTTCCCTTTAGGTTTTACCCCAACAATGTTTTCATTAGTTTCGCTCACTCTCAAAATCAAGCATTTTACAGCAGGTTGGAGCAGCCTGTATCTCAGCACAGGAATAAGGTAGGGAAGAATTCTAAGGATCATTTTGACTGCCTCCAGAAGTTAGATCAGATGGCAAATTGGATTTGGTGCTAGGTCTTTCCCTTTAGGTTTTACCCCAACAATGTTTTCATTAGTTTCGCTCACTCTCGAAATCAAGCATTTTACAGCAGGTTGGAGCAGCCTGTATCTCAGCACAGGAATAAGGTAGGGAAGAATTCTAAGGCTCATTTTGACTGCCTCCAGAAGTTAGATCAGATGGCAAATTGGATTTGGTGCTAGGCCTTTCCCTTTAGGTTTTACCCCAACAATGTTTTCATTAGTTTCACTCACTCTCGAAATCAAGCATTTTACAGCAGGTTGGAGCAGCCTGTATCTCAGCACAGGAATAAGGTAGGGAAGAATTCTAAGGATCATTTTGACTGCCTCCAGAAGTTAGATCAGATGGCAAATTGGATTTGGTGCTAGGTCTTTCCCTTTAGGTTTTACCCCAACAATGTTTTCATTAGTTTCGCTCACTCTCGAAATCAAGCATTTTACAGCAGGTTGGAGCAGCCTGTATCTCAGCACAGGAATAAGGTAGGGAAGAATTCAAATACTCATTTTGACTGCCTCCAGAAGTTAGATCAGATGGCCAATGCAATTTGGTGCTAGGTCTTTCCCTTTAGGTTTTACCCCAACAATGTTTTCATTAGTTTCGCTCACTCTCGAAATCAAGCATTTTACAGCAGGTTGGAGCAGCCTGTATCTCAGCACAGGAATAAGGTAGGGAAGAATTCTAAGGATCATTTTGACTGCCTCCAGAAGTTAGATCAGATGGCAAATTGGATTTGGTGCTAGGTCTTTCCCTTTAGGTTTTACCCCAACAATGTTTTCATTAGTTTCGCTCACTCTCGAAATCAAGCATTTTACAGCAGGTTGGAGCAGCCTGTATCTCAGCACAGGAATAAGGTAGGGAAGAATTCTAAGGCTCATTTTGACTGCCTCCAGAAGTTAGATCAGATGGCAAATTGGATTTGGTGCTAGGTCTTTCCCTTTAGGTTTTACCCCAACAATGTTTTCATTAGTTTCGCTCACTCTCGAAATCAAGCATTTTACAGCAGGTTGGAGCAGCCTGTATCTCAGCACAGGAATAAGGTAGGGAAGAATTCTAAGGATCATTTTGACTGCCTCCAGAAGTTAGATCAGATGGCAAATTGGATTTGGTGCTAGGTCTTTCCCTTTAGGTTTTACCCCAACAATGTTTTCATTAGTTTCGCTCACTCTCGAAATCAAGCATTTTACAGCAGGTTGGAGCAGCCTGTATCTCAGCACAGGAATAAGGTAGGGAAGAATTCTAAGGCTCATTTTGACTGCCTCCAGAAGTTAGATCAGATGGCAAATTGGATTTGGTGCTAGGTCTTTCCCTTTAGGTTTTACCCCAACAATGTTTTCATTAGTTTCGCTCACTCTCGAAATCAAGCATTTTACAGCAGGTTGGAGCAGCCTGTATCTCAGCACAGGAATAAGGTAGGGAAGAATTCTAAGGATCATTTTGACTGCCTCCAGAAGTTAGATCAGATGGCAAATTGGATTTGGTGCTAGGTCTTTCCCTTTAGGTTTTACCCCAACAATGTTTTCATTAGTTTCGCTCACTCTCGAAATCAAGCATTTTACAGCAGGTTGGAGCAGCCTGTATCTCAGCACAGGAATAAGGTAGGGAAGAATTCAAATACTCATTTTGACTGCCTCCAGAAGTTAGATCAGATGGCCAATGCAATTTGGTGCTAGGTCTTTCCCTTTAGGTTTTACCCCAACAATGTTTTCATTAGTTTCGCTCACTCTCGAAATCAAGCATTTTACAGCAGGTTGGAGCAGCCTGTATCTCAGCACAGGAATAAGGTAGGGAAGAATTCTAAGGCTCATTTTGACTGCCTCCAGAAGTTAGATCAGATGGCAAATTGGATTTGGTGCTAGGTCTTTCCCTTTAGGTTTTACCCCAACAATGTTTTCATTAGTTTCGCTCACTCTCGAAATCAAGCATTTTACAGCAGGTTGGAGCAGCCTGTATCTCAGCACAGGAATAAGGTAGGGAAGAATTCTAAGGATCATTTTGACTGCCTCCAGAAGTTAGATCAGATGGCAAATTGGATTTGGTGCTAGGTCTTTCCCTTTAGGTTTTACCCCAACAATGTTTTCATTAGTTTCGCTCACTCTCGAAATCAAGCATTTTACAGCAGGTTGGAGCAGCCTGTATCTCAGCACAGGAATAAGGTAGGGAAGAATTCAAATACTCATTTTGACTGCCTCCAGAAGTTAGATCAGATGGCAAATTGGATTTGGTGCTAGGTCTTTCCCTTTAGGTTTTACCCCAACAATGTTTTCATTAGTTTCGCTCACTCTCGAAATCAAGCATTTTACAGCAGGTTGGAGCAGCCTGTATCTCAGCACAGGAATAAGGTAGGGAAGAATTCTAAGGATCATTTTGACTGCCTCCAGAAGTTAGATCAGATGGCAAATTGGATTTGGTGCTAGGTCTTTCCCTTTAGGTTTTACCCCAACAATGTTTTCATTAGTTTCGCTCACTCTCGAAATCAAGCATTTTACAGCAGGTTGGAGCAGCCTGTATCTCAGCACAGGAATAAGGTAGGGAAGAATTCTAAGGATCATTTTGACTGCCTCCAGAAGTTAGATCAGATGGCAAATTGGATTTGGTGCTAGGTCTTTCCCTTTAGGTTTTACCCCAACAATGTTTTCATTAGTTTCGCTCACTCTCGAAATCAAGCATTTTACAGCAGGTTGGAGCAGCCTGTATCTCAGCACAGGAATAAGGTAGGGAAGAATTCTAAGGATCATTTTGACTGCCTCCAGAAGTTAGATCAGATGGCAAATTGGATTTGGTGCTAGGTCTTTCCCTTTAGGTTTTACCCCAACGATGTTTTCATTAGTTTCGCTCACTCTCGAAATCAAGCATTTTACAGCAGGTTGGAGCAGCCTGTATCTCAGCACAGGAATAAGGTAGGGAAGAATTCTAAGGATCATTTTGACTGCCTCCAGAAGTTAGATCAGATGGCAAATTGGATTTGGTGCTAGGTCTTTCCCTTTAGGTTTTACCCCAACAATGTTTTCATTAGTTTCGCTCACTCTCGAAATCAAGCATTTTACAGCAGGTTGGAGCAGCCTGTATCTCAGCACAGGAATAAGGTAGGGAAGAATTCAAATACTCATTTTGACTGCCTCCAGAAGTTAGATCAGATGGCCAATGCAATTTGGTGCTAGGTCTTTCCCTTTAGGTTTTACCCCAACAATGTTTTCATTAGTTTCGCTCACTCTCGAAATCAAGCATTTTACAGCAGGTTGGAGCAGCCTGTATCTCAGCACAGGAATAAGGTAGGGAAGAATTCTAAGGATCATTTGGACTGCCTCCAGAAGTTAGATCAGATGGCAAATTGGATTTGGTGCTAGGTCTTTCCCTTTAGGTTTTACCCCAACAATGTTTTCATTAGTTTCGCTCACTCTCGAAATCAAGCATTTTACAGCAGGTTGGAGCAGCCTGTATCTCAGCACAGGAATAAGGTAGGGAAGAATTCTAAGGCTCATTTTGACTGCCTCCAGAAGTTAGATCAGATGGCAAATTGGATTTGGTGCTAGGTCTTTCCCTTTAGGTTTTACCCCAACAATGTTTTCATTAGTTTCGCTCACTCTCGAAATCAAGCATTTTACAGCAGGTTGGAGCAGCCTGTATCTCAGCACAGGAATAAGGTAGGGAAGAATTCTAAGGATCATTTTGACTGCCTCCAGAAGTTAGATCAGATGGCAAATTGGATTTGGTGCTAGGTCTTTCCCTTTAGGTTTTACCCCAACAATGTTTTCATTAGTTTCGCTCACTCTCGAAATCAAGCATTTTACAGCAGGTTGGAGCAGCCTGTATCTCAGCACAGGAATAAGGTAGGGAAGAATTCTAAGGATCATTTTGACTGCCTCCAGAAGTTAGATCAGATGGCAAATTGGATTTGGTGCTAGGTCTTTCCCTTTAGGTTTTACCCCAACAATGTTTTCATTAGTTTCGCTCACTCTCGAAATCAAGCATTTTACAGCAGGTTGGAGCAGCCTGTATCTCAGCACAGGAATAAGGTAGGGAAGAATTCTAAGGCTCATTTTGACTGCCTCCAGAAGTTAGATCAGATGGCAAATTGGATTTGGTGCTAGGTCTTTCCCTTTAGGTTTTACCCCAACAATGTTTTCATTAGTTTCGCTCACTCTCGAAATCAAGCATTTTACAGCAGGTTGGAGCAGCCTGTATCTCAGCACAGGAATAAGGTAGGGAAGAATTCTAAGGATCATTTTGACTGCCTCCAGAAGTTAGATCAGATGGCAAATTGGATTTGGTGCTAGGTCTTTCCCTTTAGGTTTTACCCCAACAATGTTTTCATTAGTTTCGCTCACTCTCGAAATCAAGCATTTTACAGCAGGTTGGAGCAGCCTGTATCTCAGCACAGGAATAAGGTAGGGAAGAATTCTAAGGATCATTTTGACTGCCTCCAGAAGTTAGATCAGATGGCAAATTGGATTTGGTGCTAGGTCTTTCCCTTTAGGTTTTACCCCAACAATGTTTTCATTAGTTTCGCTCACTCTCGAAATCAAGCATTTTACAGCAGGTTGGAGCAGCCTGTATCTCAGCACAGGAATAAGGTAGGGAAGAATTCTAAGGATCATTTTGACTGCCTCCAGAAGTTAGATCAGATGGCAAATTGGATTTGGTGCTAGGTCTTTCCCTTTAGGTTTTACCCCAACAATGTTTTCATTAGTTTCGCTCACTCTCGAAATCAAGCATTTTACAGCAGGTTGGAGCAGCCTGTATCTCAGCACAGGAATAAGGTAGGGAAGAATTCTAAGGATCATTTTGACTGCCTCCAGAAGTTAGATCAGATGGCAAATTGGATTTGGTGCTAGGTCTTTCCCTTTAGGTTTTACCCCAACAATGTTTTCATTAGTTTCGCTCACTCTCGAAATCAAGCATTTTACAGCAGGTTGGAGCAGCCTGTATCTCAGCACAGGAATAAGGTAGGGAAGAATTCTAAGGATCATTTTGACTGCCTCCAGAAGTTAGATCAGATGGCAAATTGGATTTGTTGCTAGGTCTTTCCCTTTAGGTTTTACCCCAACAATGTTTTCATTAGTTTCGCTCACTCTCGAAATCAAGCATTTTACAGCAGGTTGGAGCAGCCTGTATCTCAGCACAGGAATAAGGTAGGGAAGAATTCAAATACTCATTTTGACTGCCTCCAGAAGTTAGATCAGATGGCCAATGCAATTTGGTGCTAGGTCTTTCCCTTTAGGTTTTACCCCAACAATGTTTTCATTAGTTTCGCTCACTCTCGAAATCAAGCATTTTACAGCAGGTTGGAGCAGCCTGTATCTCAGCACAGGAATAAGGTAGGGAAGAATTCTAAGGATCATTTTGACTGCCTCCAGAAGTTAGATCAGATGGCAAATTGGATTTGGTGCTAGGTCTTTCCCTTTAGGTTTTACCCCAACAATGTTTTCATTAGTTTCGCTCACTCTCGAAATCAAGCATTTTACAGCAGGTTGGAGCAGCCTGTATCTCAGCACAGGAATAAGGTAAGGAAGAATTCTAAGGATCATTTTGACTGCCTCCAGAAGTTAGATCAGATGGCAAATTGGATTTGGTGCTAGGTCTTTCCCTTTAGGTTTTACCCCAACAATGTTTTCATTAGTTTCGCTCACTCTCGAAATCAAGCATTTTACAGCAGGTTGGAGCAGCCTGTATCTCAGCACAGGAATAAGGTAGGGAAGAATTCTAAGGATCATTTTGACTGCCTCCAGAAGTTAGATCAGATGGCAAATTGGATTTGGTGCTAGGTCTTTCCCTTTAGGTTTTACCCCAACAATGTTTTCATTAGTTTCGCTCACTCTCGAAATCAAGCATTTTACAGCAGGTTGGAGCAGCCTGTATCTCAGCACAGGAATAAGGTAGGGAAGAATTCAAATACTCATTTTGACTGCCTCCAGAAGTTAGATCAGATGGCCAATGCAATTTGGTGCTAGGTCTTTCCCTTTAGGTTTTACCCCAACAATGTTTTCATTAGTTTCGCTCACTCTCGAAATCAAGCATTTTACAGCAGGTTGGAGCAGCCTGTATCTCAGCACAGGAATAAGGTAGGGAAGAATTCTAAGGATCATTTTGACTGCCTCCAGAAGTTAGATCAGATGGCAAATTGGATTTGGTGCTAGGTCTTTCCCTTTAGGTTTTACCCCAACGATGTTTTCATTAGTTTCGCTCACTCTCGAAATCAAGCATTTTACAGCAGGTTGGAGCAGCCTGTATCTCAGCACAGGAATAAGGTAGGGAAGAATTCTAAGGATCATTTTGACTGCCTCCAGAAGTTAGATCAGATGGCAAATTGGATTTGGTGCTAGGTCTTTCCCTTTAGGTTTTACCCCAACAATGTTTTCATTAGTTTCGCTCACTCTCGAAATCAAGCATTTTACAGCAGGTTGGAGCAGCCTGTATCTCAGCACAGGAATAAGGTAGGGAAGAATTCAAATACTCATTTTGACTGCCTCCAGAAGTTAGATCAGATGGCCAATGCAATTTGGTGCTAGGTCTTTCCCTTTAGGTTTTACCCCAACAATGTTTTCATTAGTTTCGCTCACTCTCGAAATCAAGCATTTTACAGCAGGTTGGAGCAGCCTGTATCTCAGCACAGGAATAAGGTAGGGAAGAATTCTAAGGATCATTTTGACTGCCTCCAGAAGTTAGATCAGATGGCAAATTGGATTTGGTGCTAGGTCTTTCCCTTTAGGTTTTACCCCAACAATGTTTTCATTAGTTTCGCTCACTCTCGAAATCAAGCATTTTACAGCAGGTTGGAGCAGCCTGTATCTCAGCACAGGAATAAGGTAGGGAAGAATTCTAAGGATCATTTTGACTGCCTCCAGAAGTTAGATCAGATGGCAAATTGGATTTGGTGCTAGGTCTTTCCCTTTAGGTTTTACCCCAACAATGTTTTCATTAGTTTCGCTCACTCTCGAAATCAAGCATTTTACAGCAGGTTGGAGCAGCCTGTATCTCAGCACAGGAATAAGGTAGGGAAGAATTCTAAGGATCATTTTGACTGCCTCCAGAAGTTAGATCAGATGGCAAATTGGATTTGGTGCTAGGTCTTTCCCTTTAGGTTTTACCCCAACAATGTTTTCATTAGTTTCGCTCACTCTCGAAATCAAGCATTTTACAGCAGGTTGGAGCAGCCTGTATCTCAGCACAGGAATAAGGTAGGGAAGAATTCTAAGGATCATTTTGACTGCCTCCAGAAGTTAGATCAGATGGCAAATTGGATTTGGTGCTAGGTCTTTCCCTTTAGGTTTTACCCCAACAATGTTTTCATTAGTTTCGCTCACTCTCGAAATCAAGCATTTTACAGCAGGTTGGAGCAGCCTGTATCTCAGCACAGGAATAAGGTAGGGAAGAATTCTAAGGCTCATTTTGACTGCCTCCAGAAGTTAGATCAGATGGCAAATTGGATTTGGTGCTAGGTCTTTCCCTTTAGGTTTTACCCCAACAATGTTTTCATTAGTTTCGCTCACTCTCGAAATCAAGCATTTTACAGCAGGTTGGAGCAGCCTGTATCTCAGCACAGGAATAAGGTAGGGAAGAATTCTAAGGATCATTTTGACTGCCTCCAGAAGTTAGATCAGATGGCAAATTGGATTTGGTGCTAGGTCTTTCCCTTTAGGTTTTACCCCAACAATGTTTTCATTAGTTTCGCTCACTCTCGAAATCAAGCATTTTACAGCAGGTTGGAGCAGCCTGTATCTCAGCACAGGAATAAGGTAGGGAAGAATTCTAAGGATCATTTTGACTGCCTCCAGAAGTTAGATCAGATGGCAAATTGGATTTGGTGCTAGGTCTTTCCCTTTAGGTTTTACCCCAACAATGTTTTCATTAGTTTCGCTCACTCTCGAAATCAAGCATTTTACAGCAGGTTGGAGCAGCCTGTATCTCAGCACAGGAATAAGGTAGGGAAGAATTCTAAGGATCATTTTGACTGCCTCCAGAAGTTAGATCAGATGGCAAATTGGATTTGGTGCTAGGTCTTTCCCTTTAGGTTTTACCCCAACAATGTTTTCATTAGTTTCGCTCACTCTCGAAATCAAGCATTTTACAGCAGGTTGGAGCAGCCTGTATCTCAGCACAGGAATAAGGTAGGGAAGAATTCTAAGGATCATTTTGACTGCCTCCAGAAGTTAGATCAGATGGCAAATTGGATTTGGTGCTAGGTCTTTCCCTTTAGGTTTTACCCCAACAATGTTTTCATTAGTTTCGCTCACTCTCGAAATCAAGCATTTTACAGCAGGTTGGAGCAGCCTGTATCTCAGCACAGGAATAAGGTAGGGAAGAATTCTAAGGATCATTTTGACTGCCTCCAGAAGTTAGATCAGATGGCAAATTGGATTTGGTGCTAGGTCTTTCCCTTTAGGTTTTACCCCAACAATGTTTTCATTAGTTTCGCTCACTCTCGAAATCAAGCATTTTACAGCAGGTTGGAGCAGCCTGTATCTCAGCACAGGAATAAGGTAGGGAAGAATTCAAATACTCATTTTGACTGCCTCCAGAAGTTAGATCAGATGGCCAATGCAATTTGGTGCTAGGTCTTTCCCTTTAGGTTTTACCCCAACAATGTTTTCATTAGTTTCGCTCACTCTCGAAATCAAGCATTTTACAGCAGGTTGGAGCAGCCTGTATCTCAGCACAGGAATAAGGTAGGGAAGAATTCTAAGGATCATTTTGACTGCCTCCAGAAGTTAGATCAGATGGCAAATTGGATTTGGTGCTAGGTCTTTCCCTTTAGGTTTTACCCCAACAATGTTTTCATTAGTTTCGCTCACTCTCGAAATCAAGCATTTTACAGCAGGTTGGAGCAGCCTGTATCTCAGCACAGGAATAAGGTAAGGAAGAATTCTAAGGATCATTTTGACTGCCTCCAGAAGTTAGATCAGATGGCAAATTGGATTTGGTGCTAGGTCTTTCCCTTTAGGTTTTACCCCAACAATGTTTTCATTAGTTTCGCTCACTCTCGAAATCAAGCATTTTACAGCAGGTTGGAGCAGCCTGTATCTCAGCACAGGAATAAGGTAGGGAAGAATTCTAAGGATCATTTTGACTGCCTCCAGAAGTTAGATCAGATGGCAAATTGGATTTGGTGCTAGGTCTTTCCCTTTAGGTTTTACCCCAACGATGTTTTCATTAGTTTCGCTCACTCTCGAAATCAAGCATTTTACAGCAGGTTGGAGCAGCCTGTATCTCAGCACAGGAATAAGGTAGGGAAGAATTCTAAGGATCATTTTGACTGCCTCCAGAAGTTAGATCAGATGGCAAATTGGATTTGGTGCTAGGTCTTTCCCTTTAGGTTTTACCCCAACAATGTTTTCATTAGTTTCGCTCACTCTCGAAATCAAGCATTTTACAGCAGGTTGGAGCAGCCTGTATCTCAGCACAGGAATAAGGTAGGGAAGAATTCAAATACTCATTTTGACTGCCTCCAGAAGTTAGATCAGATGGCCAATGCAATTTGGTGCTAGGTCTTTCCCTTTAGGTTTTACCCCAACAATGTTTTCATTAGTTTCGCTCACTCTCGAAATCAAGCATTTTACAGCAGGTTGGAGCAGCCTGTATCTCAGCACAGGAATAAGGTAGGGAAGAATTCTAAGGATCATTTTGACTGCCTCCAGAAGTTAGATCAGATGGCAAATTGGATTTGGTGCTAGGTCTTTCCCTTTAGGTTTTACCCCAACAATGTTTTCATTAGTTTCGCTCACTCTCGAAATCAAGCATTTTACAGCAGGTTGGAGCAGCCTGTATCTCAGCACAGGAATAAGGTAGGGAAGAATTCTAAGGATCATTTTGACTGCCTCCAGAAGTTAGATCAGATGGCAAATTGGATTTGGTGCTAGGTCTTTCCCTTTAGGTTTTACCCCAACAATGTTTTCATTAGTTTCGCTCACTCTCGAAATCAAGCATTTTACAGCAGGTTGGAGCAGCCTGTATCTCAGCACAGGAATAAGGTAGGGAAGAATTCTAAGGATCATTTTGACTGCCTCCAGAAGTTAGATCAGATGGCAAATTGGATTTGGTGCTAGGTCTTTCCCTTTAGGTTTTACCCCAACAATGTTTTCATTAGTTTCGCTCACTCTCGAAATCAAGCATTTTACAGCAGGTTGGAGCAGCCTGTATCTCAGCACAGGAATAAGGTAGGGAAGAATTCTAAGGATCATTTTGACTGCCTCCAGAAGTTAGATCAGATGGCAAATTGGATTTGGTGCTAGGCCTTTCCCTTTAGGTTTTACCCCAACAATGTTTTCATTAGTTTCGCTCACTCTCGAAATCAAGCATTTTACAGCAGGTTGGAGCAGCCTGTATCTCAGCACAGGAATAAGGTAGGGAAGAATTCTAAGGATCATTTTGACTGCCTCCAGAAGTTAGATCAGATGGCAAATTGGATTTGGTGCTAGGTCTTTCCCTTTAGGTTTTACCCCAACGATGTTTTCATTAGTTTCGCTCACTCTCGAAATCAAGCATTTTACAGCAGGTTGGAGCAGCCTGTATCTCAGCACAGGAATAAGGTAGGGAAGAATTCTAAGGATCATTTTGACTGCCTCCAGAAGTTAGATCAGATGGCAAATTGGATTTGGTGCTAGGTCTTTCCCTTTAGGTTTTACCCCAACAATGTTTTCATTAGTTTCGCTCACTCTCGAAATCAAGCATTTTACAGCAGGTTGGAGCAGCCTGTATCTCAGCACAGGAATAAGGTAGGGAAGAATTCTAAGGATCATTTTGACTGCCTCCAGAAGTTAGATCAGATGGCAAATTGGATTTGGTGCTAGGTCTTTCCCTTTAGGTTTTACCCCAACAATGTTTTCATTAGTTTCGCTCACTCTCGAAATCAAGCATTTTACAGCAGGTTGGAGCAGCCTGTATCTCAGCACAGGAATAAGGTAGGGAAGAATTCTAAGGATCATTTTGACTGCCTCCAGAAGTTAGATCAGATGGCAAATTGGATTTGGTGCTAGGTCTTTCCCTTTAGGTTTTACCCCAACAATGTTTTCATTAGTTTCGCTCACTCTCGAAATCAAGCATTTTACAGCAGGTTGGAGCAGCCTGTATCTCAGCACAGGAATAAGGTAGGGAAGAATTCTAAGGCTCATTTTGACTGCCTCCAGAAGTTAGATCAGATGGCAAATTGGATTTGGTGCTAGGTCTTTCCCTTTAGGTTTTACCCCAACAATGTTTTCATTAGTTTCGCTCACTCTCGAAATCAAGCATTTTACAGCAGGTTGGAGCAGCCTGTATCTCAGCACAGGAATAAGGTAGGGAAGAATTCTAAGGATCATTTTGACTGCCTCCAGAAGTTAGATCAGATGGCAAATTGGATTTGGTGCTAGGTCTTTCCCTTTAGGTTTTACCCCAACAATGTTTTCATTAGTTTCGCTCACTCTCGAAATCAAGCATTTTACAGCAGGTTGGAGCAGCCTGTATCTCAGCACAGGAATAAGGTAGGGAAGAATTCTAAGGATCATTTTGACTGCCTCCAGAAGTTAGATCAGATGGCAAATTGGATTTGGTGCTAGGTCTTTCCCTTTAGGTTTTACCCCAACAATGTTTTCATTAGTTTCGCTCACTCTCGAAATCAAGCATTTTACAGCAGGTTGGAGCAGCCTGTATCTCAGCACAGGAATAAGGTAGGGAAGAATTCTAAGGATCATTTTGACTGCCTCCAGAAGTTAGATCAGATGGCAAATTGGATTTGGTGCTAGGTCTTTCCCTTTAGGTTTTACCCCAACAATGTTTTCATTAGTTTCGCTCACTCTCGAAATCAAGCATTTTACAGCAGATTGGAGCAGCCTGTATCTCAGCAAAGGAATAAGGTAGGGAAGAATTCTAAGGATCATTTTGACTGCCTCCAGAAGTTAGATCAGATGGCAAATTGGATTTGGTGCTAGGTCTTTCCCTTTAGGTTTTACCCCAACAATGTTTTCATTAGTTTCGCTCACTCTCGAAATCAAGCATTTTACAGCAGGTTGGAGCAGCCTGTATCTCAGCACAGGAATAAGGTAGGGAAGAATTCTAAGGATCATTTTGACTGCCTCCAGAAGTTAGATCAGATGGCAAATTGGATTTGGTGCTAGGTCTTTCCCTTTAGGTTTTACCCCAACAATGTTTTCATTAGTTTCGCTCACTCTCGAAATCAAGCATTTTACAGCAGGTTGGAGCAGCCTGTATCTCAGCACAGGAATAAGGTAGGGAAGAATTCTAAGGATCATTTTGACTGCCTCCAGAAGTTAGATCAGATGGCAAATTGGATTTGGTGCTAGGCCTTTCCCTTTAGGTTTTACCCCAACAATGTTTTCATTAGTTTCGCTCACTCTCGAAATCAAGCATTTTACAGCAGGTTGGAGCAGCCTGTATCTCAGCACAGGAATAAGGTAGGGAAGAATTCTAAGGATCATTTTGACTGCCTCCAGAAGTTAGATCAGATGGCAAATTGGATTTGGTGCTAGGTCTTTCCCTTTAGGTTTTACCCCAACAATGTTTTCATTAGTTTCGCTCACTCTCGAAATCAAGCATTTTACAGCAGGTTGGAGCAGCCTGTATCTCAGCACAGGAATAAGGTAGGGAAGAATTCTAAGGATCATTTTGACTGCCTCCAGAAGTTAGATCAGATGGCAAATTGGATTTGGTGCTAGGTCTTTCCCTTTAGGTTTTACCCCAACAATGTTTTCATTAGTTTCGCTCACTCTCGAAATCAAGCATTTTACAGCAGGTTGGAGCAGCCTGTATCTCAGCACAGGAATAAGGTAGGGAAGAATTCTAAGGATCATTTTGACTGCCTCCAGAAGTTAGATCAGATGGCAAATTGGATTTGGTGCTAGGTCTTTCCTTTAGGTTTTACCCCAACAATGTTTTCATTAGTTTCGCTCACTCTCGAAATCAAGCATTTTACAGCAGGTTGGA
>NW_027145220.1:0-25933 GCF_026170545.1 Melanerpes formicivorus | reverse complement strand
TTCATTTAGCTTCGTTTTGTTTTGTTTCTTTTCGTTTTGTTTTCCACCTCGCAATTTCATTTCATATCATTTCATTTCATTTCATTTCATTTCATTTCATTTTATTTCATTCCATTTCATTTCATTCCATTTCATTTCATTTCATTTCATTTTCCATCACACAATTTCAGTTCACTTCATTTCATTTGATTTCATTTCATTTCATTTCATTTCATTTCATTTCATTCCATTCCATTTCATTCCATTCCATTTCATTCCATTTCATTCCATTCCATTTCATTTCATTTCATTCCATTCCATTTCATTTAATTTAATTTCATTTCATTTCATTTCATTTCATTTTCCACCACACAATTTCAGTTCACTTCATCTCATTTCATTTCATTTCATCTCATCTCATTTCATCTCATTTTATCTCATTTAATTTTATTTCATATTATTATGTTTCATCATTTCTTTTCATTTAATTTAATTTCATTTTGTTTTGTTTGGTTTTGTTTCATTTTCTACCACAGAACTTAATTTAATTTCATTTCATCAAATTTCATTGAATTTCATTTCATTTAGTTTCATTTAGCTTCATTTTGTTTTGTTTCTTTTCGTTTTGTTTTCCACCTCGCAATTTCATTTCATTTCATTTCATTTCATTTCATTTCATTTCATTTCATTTCATTTCATTCCATTCCATTTCATTCCATTCCATTTCATTCCATTTCATTCCATTCCATTTCATTTCATTTCATTCCATTTCATTTCATTTCATTCCATTTCATTTCATTTCATTTCATTTCATTTCATTTCATTTCATTTCATTTCATTTCATTTCATTTCATTTCATTTTCCACCACACAATTTCATTTCATTTAATTTCTATTTCATTTCATTTCATTTTATTTCGTTTCATTTAGTTTCATTTTGTTTCGTTTCATTTTGTTTTTACTTCGACCACACAATTTCATTGCATTTCATCTCATTTCATTTCATTTAATTTTGTTTCATTTCGTTTCATTTAATTTTGTTTTATTTCGTTTTCCACTGCACAACTTCATTTCATCTCATTTAATTTCATTTCATTTCATTTCATTTCATTCCATTCCATTCCATTTCATTTCATTTCATTTCATTTCATTTCATTTCATTTAACTTCATTTCAGTTCATGTCGTTTTGTTTTGTTTTGTTTCATTTCTTTTCATTTCCCACCTCACAATTTCATTTCATTTCATTTCATTTCATTTCATTTCATTTCGTTTCATTTCATTTCATTTCATTTCGTTATCCACCACACCATTTGATTTAGTTTCATTTCATTTAATTTCTTTTCCTTTCATTTAATTTTATTTCATTTAGTTTCCTTGCGTTTCGGTATCCACCACACAATTTTATTTCATTTCATTTAATTTCATTTAATTTCATTTAATTTCATTTAGTTTCATTTCGTTTTCCATCACAAAATTTAATTTAATTTAATTTAATTTAATTTAATTTAATTTAATTTAATTTCATTTTATTTCTTTTCATTTCATTTCATTTAGTTTAGTTTCGTTTAGTTTCGTTTTGTTTCGATTTCCACCACACAATTTCATTTCTTTTCATTTAATTTCATTTACTTTCGTTTCATTTAATTTCATTTCATTTAACTTAATTTCATTTCATTTCAGTTTGTTTTGTTTTGTTTCATTTAGTTTCATTTTCCACCACACAATTTCATTTCTTTCATTTCATTTCATTTCATTTTCCACCACACAATTTCATTTCATTTCATTTCATTTCATTTCATTTCATTTCATTTCATTTCATTTCATTTCATTTTGTTTTGATTCATTTGTTTTCGCTGCGTTTCATTTAGTTTCATTGTGTTTCCTTTTCCACCACACAATTTCATTTCATTTTGTTTCGTTTCATTTAGTTTCCTTTTATTTCATTTTCCACCACACAATTTCATGTCTATTTCATCTTGTAGTGGTTTGAGCCTTAACTGAGAGTTAAAAGCTCAAATGGGGAAAAGGCTGAGAATCTCTTCCCCACTTCCCCCCCCCCACCTCCTCCCTCCAAACAGGGAGAGGAGGGAAAAAAAAAGGTAAGGAGCAAATCCACTAATCAGCAATCTGGAGTCAGCTTGGAAGTAGAGAGGCAAGTAATTTTTTTTTCTTCAAATATATATATATATAGCAATAACAGGGAATAAGGTTCACAAGGGCAAGGAACAAGAATGGATGGGAGGGGAATAGGAAAAAAAATAATACAAAACCAGTCTGTCTCTGAAGAGGCGCAGAGGCAGCAGGGAGAAGGATCAGGTCCGGCCACGTGGCTGAGGATCAGGGGAGCAGCTGCAGTAGCTCTCATCCAGCAGAGGCAGGAGCCAAAAAGGAGCTCCAACAGCTATGAGGTCCTGCTTTTTATACCCTTGCTGGGCAGGGAGGGGGGAGTGGAACAGACTCAGCTTTCCCAGGGGGGAGACGCCCTTCAGGGAGTGTAAAGTACCCGCAAGCCCTCCCCCCTGCTTTCTTCTTTTGTTTTCAGAAAAAGGTGTTAACCCACCACAATCCACCCCTCTGTTCCACTTCCTCTCTCCTGCCACAGCCCCTCCATGTGATTTTTACACATGGTATTTGAATCCTTGGTGCAAGTCTCTTGCTATCCCGGCTTGCTCTCTCCCAGGGCAGTCTCTCTCTCTGCTGATGGTCGCTGTAGGTGGTGCTTGAACTGGGCAGGCATGTGGAGAAGAATCAGGAATCAGTCTGTCTTTGAAAGGGAAAGGAAAAGGTCAGGAACAGTCTGTTGCTGTGTGGACATAGGGAACAGTCCGTTGCTGTAGGGACATCAGGAACGGGTACAGGTGAGATGATGCTCTTTGGGTTGGTGTGCAGTGGGTACGTTGGGTCCTGGATGCTGGGCTGGTATTAAACTAGGATGGAGAAACTTAGAACAACTTATAACTATTCACATAATTACATTGATGAGTGTTGCCTCCTCTGAGTTCATCCTCTCTCAGCCAGAGTCACGTTCTGCTGTGGGATACACTGAATGTCCCCAGTTTCTAACATAACCCAGTACGTGTGACCAGGCCCCTCAGCCGAGACCACCCCTCGGGTTGGTTTGCCCCCACCAGCAGCAGGAAAAGCCCACACTGACTTCCCCAGCAGGTTCTTCTCAGCAATCACAGGAACTCCATCTCCATCCACTGTTTGCAGCAGGTCGGACTGGGCAGGACCAGCTCGGTTCACAGATCCTCTGCTGTTCACTAACCAAGTGGCTTGAGCTAGGTGCTTTTCCCAGTTCCTGAAGGTTCCACCCCCCATGGCTTTTAGGGTGGTCTTTAGCAAGCCATTGTAGCGCTCGACCTTCCCTGCAGCTGGTGCATGGTATGGGATGTGGTAAATCCACTCAATCCCATGTTCCTTTGCCCAGTCCCTTATGAGATGGTTCCTGAAGTGGGTTCCATTGTCTGATTCAATCCTCCCAGGGGTGCCGTGTCTCCACAGGATATGTCTCTCTAGGCCCAGGATGGTGTTGCGAGCAGTGGCATGAGGAACTGGATAGGTCTCCAGCCACCCTGTACTTGCCTCCACCATGGTCAGTACATACTGCTTGCCACTGTGAGACCGAGGAAGGGTGATGTAGTCTACCTGCCAGGCCTCTCCATATTTATATTTCGACCATCTCCCCCCATACCACAGAGGCTTCATGCGCTTGGCCTGCTTGATGGCAGCACAGATGTCACACTCATGGATGACCTGTGAGATGGCCTCCATAGAGATGTCCACAGCTCTGTCCCGAGCCCACCGGTATGTGGCATCTCTCCCTTGGTGGCCAGAAGTGTCATGGGCCCAGCGAGCTAAGAACAGCTCACCCTTGTGTTCCCAGTCCAAGTCTATTTGGGAGATCTTAGCAGCCAGGTCTGCTTGGTGGTTGTGCTTGTGCTCCTCTGTGGCTCTGCTCTTGGGGATGTGTGCATCGATGTGCCGTACCTTGGTTGGCAGCCTGTCCAGGCGGGCGGCGATGTCTTGCCACAGGTCAGCAGCCCAAACAGGCTTCCCTTTTCTCTGCCACCCGTTCCTCCTCCATTCCTTCAGCCACCCCCACAAGGCGTTGGCTACCATCCAGGAGTCAGTGTAGAGGTACAGCACTGGCCAGTTCACTCGTTCTGCTATATCCAGGGCCAGCTGGACAGCTTTTACCTCTGCGTACTGACTGGATTCACCTTCTCCATCCCTTGCTTCTGCCACTTGCCTTGTTGGGCTCCAGACAGCTGCCTTCCATCTCCGCTTGCTTCCTACAAGCCGGCAGGACCCATCTGTAAATAGAGCATAGCCCTTCTCGTTGTCAGGGAGATCGTTATATGGGGGAGCCTCCTCAGCACGGGTCACTGTCTGCTCTGCTGGCATTCCAAAGTCAGCACCCTCTGGCCAGTTGGTGATCACTTCCACTATGCCAGGGCGTTCGAAGTTCCCCATCCGAGCTCGCTGAGTTATCAGGGCCATCCACTTACTCCAGGTAGCATCTGTGGCATGATGTGGGGTTGAGCCTCTCCCTTTGAACATCCAGGTCAGGACTGGAAGTCTCGGAGCTAGAAATAGAGGTGACTCAGTCCCAATTACCTCAGAGGCAGCCCTGACGCCCTCATAGGCAGCTAGGATTTCCTTCTCTGTCGCGGTGTAGTTGGCCTCAGAGCCTTTGTACCCCTTACTCCAGAAACCTAGGGGCCTGCCCCTGGTTTCACCAGGAGCCTTCTGCCACAAGCTCCATGTAGGACCATTCTCACCAGCCGCAGTGTACAGCACATTCTTGATCTCTGGCCCAGTTCGAACAGGTCCCAGAGCCATAGCATGGACCACCTCTCGTTTGATCTGGTCAAACGCCACCTGCTGCTCAGGTCCCCACACAAAATCATTTTTCTTCCTTGTTACATGGAAGAGAGGCTTCACAATTTGACTGTACCCGGGAATGTGCATTTTCCAGAAGCCCACAAGCCCCAAAAACGACTGTGTCTCTTTCTTGTTCGTGGGCTGTACCATAGTGGCTACCCTGTTCACCACCTCCTGAGGGATGTGGCGACGGCCATCCTGCCATTGAACACCCAGGAACTGGATCTCCCTGGCAGGCCCTTTCACCTTGCTTCTCTTGATGGCAAAGCCAGCCTCCAGCAGGATGTCAATTATCCTCTTACCCTTCTGGTAAACTTCCTCTGCTGTCTCACCCCATACAATGATGTCATCAATGAACTGCAGATGCTCAGGAGCTCCACCTTTCTCCAAGGCAGTCTGGATCACCTCATGGCAGATGGTTGAGCTATGGACCCAGCCCTGAGGTAACCGATTCCATTGATACTGTACTCCCCTCCAGGTGAAAGCAAACTGTGGCCGGCATTCTTCTGCAATGGGAATGGAGAAAAAGGCATTAGCAATGTCAATTGTGGCATACCACTTGGCCGCCTTCGATTCCAGCTCGTACTGGAGCTCCAGCATGTCCGGCACGGCAGCGCTGATCGGAGGAGTCACTTCATTCAGGCCACGGTAGTCCACAGTCAGTCTCCATTCCCCATTTGCCTTCCGCACTGGCCATATCGGGCTGTTGAAGGGGGAGTGAGCCTTGCTGATCACGCTCTGGCTCTCCAGTCATCGAATCAGTTGGTGTATGGGGTGCAGAGAGTCTCTGTTGGTCCTGTATTGCCTGCGATGTACTATGCGAGAGGCAATAGGTAACTTCAAATCCTGCACCTTATGGCTGCCCACTACGGAGGGGTCATCTGAAAGCTCGGGCATGGTGGACAGCTGTTCTTTGCCTGCAGTCTCCACAGCTGCCACCCCAAAAGCCCACTTGTGCCCCCTAGGGTCCTTGAAGCATCCCTCCCGCAGAAAGTCAATGCCAAGAATGCAAGGTGCATCTGGACCAGTCACTATGTCGTGCTTTCCCCATTCATTCCCGGTCAGGCTTATCTCAGCTTGCAGTACAGTCAAGTCTTGTGAGCCTCCTGTGACTCCTTGAATGCTTATGGACTCAGCCCCTTTGTATCCCGATGGTATCAGGGTGCATTGGGCCCCTGTGTCCACCAGAGCTCGGTACTTCAGGGCTTCTGAAGTGCCAGGCCATTTCACGTACACATCCCAGTATACTCTGTTATCCCTGGCCTCCACCTGGCTGGAGGTAGGGCACCTCTAATGCTGGCGGCAATGTCCACACTTGTCACATGGTCCTGTGTTACTAGGGGAAGGGTCTCTTGAGCGAGAGGGACCACTCCAGGAAACTGGGGCAGCTCTTCTCCTAGATGAGTTATCCCCGTGCTGCCCACCTTGCAGTTCCCGCACCCTGTTCCAGAGGGCAGAGGTGGGTTGGCCATGCCAGGTGTCCATGTCCTCTCCATGGTCACAGAGGAACCTCCACAGAGACCCCCTTGACATTCCCCGATTGGCTTGGGGTGATCTCCTAGGGGAAGGTCGCCTGTTCCTGATTGCTGAAACCTGGACCCATTCTGAAGGAGAAGGGGAAAAGGAGGCATCGCTCCCCTTTTTCAGTTCAGACATGGAGGTCTTGATCTCTTTGACAATGTCTTTAGCCATAGTTTCTATGGCTGAGATCAGGGGTTTCTGATTTACGCTGTCCTCATATTCCCTTAAATCATTGGCAAACTCACAGACAGTTTTAGGACTTCCATCCTGTCCAGTCAAGAGTATCCCTCCTAATGTGTGAGCATATTTCTGAGGAGCACCCTGGGTGAGTTTCTTTACGAAGGGCCGTCTCATGGGCACCTCATCTGGGTCCGAAGGGAGCTGGCCATCCCCATAAATTATTTCCATCACGGCCATCTGCCTCAGATACCGAATGCCCTGTTCCATAGTTGTCCATCTAACTGGGGCCCAGGGCAGGTCATCTCTTGAGCGGTACCGGCTCTTGATGGCGTTCAGAATCCGGGCCCAGAGAGTGTGTATTCCATCAAGTTTGGCTAACTCCTTGTCCAGACCAGCATCACGAGTCAGGGAGCCTAAAAGCTTTGCCTCCCTCTTATCCAGGTCCACTGTGTCCACCCCCTCGTCCCAGCATCTCAGGGCCCAGCTTAGTATTGGCTCACCCTCTTTCCTGGCGTAGTCCAGACGAGTTTGCCTTAGTTCCTTTCTGGGCAGCGATGTAACAGTTATTTCCTGGTTTGAATCATCTTCATCCACCGCTGGGTTCTGTGAGCTGCTGGGGCCTGCTGAGGTTCCTTCCTCACCATCTGTGCTTGGCGATGATTTTTGATTTCTTTTCCTGCGTGTGGTGACCGGTGCTAGAGAGACTGCATTGGCAGGAGCATCAGGGGTCAACTGTGGGACTGCTGGTGGTGGGGCAAACCCTTGTGCCTGGGGCTCAGGCTGAGAGCTGGCACAGTCATTACAACCCGACCCCTCCCTCTTTGTGTCTACAGAGTGCTTACAATGCCCACAGCAGACACGCCCCCAGTGATTAAAGAGCACAAAGGAGTGTGTTATCACCCTCCAAACAGCTCTTAATGGGTTAGCTAGTCCTCCACCCAACACGGTCCCAGCAAATGCCACTATAAGGATTACATTTAGGCATATGGAGCATATTGCAACGTAGAGCAATTTTCCATCACAGGCACTTTTATCTACACCATTGGTTTCATAACTTGCTTCAGGAAATTTTCCTATGTTAGAAAAGTTACCACTGACAGTGAAATTCAATGAATTCAAGAGATACATGCCTAACTTAATTGGTAAAGCTTTTATCCACTTGATCAGCATCTCTATCATTAACCACACCACGTAGTAAGTTATTAATTTCTAGATGTGGGTCCAAAAGATCCAGCCAAAAGCCCATGAAAAGGCTTGGACCATCAGGTTCTTTAAAATTGCCATTTCTACTTCAAGCTCCTTTTTCAGAAAAAAAAAAAAAGGTATTGCTTTCCCAATACAAGATCAATTTCCAAGCCCCACGTTGGAGGTGCCAAAAATTGTAATGGTTTGAGCCTTAACTGAGAGTTAAAAGCTCAAATGGGGAAAAGGCTGAGAATCTCTTCCCCACTTCCCCCCCACCTCCTCCCTCCAAACAGGGAGAGGAGGGAAAAAAAAGGTAAGGAGCAAATCCACTAATCAACAATCTGGAGTCAGCTTGGAAGTAGAGAGGCAAGTAATTTTTTCTTCAAATATATATATATATAGCAATAACAGGGAATAAGGTTCACAAGGGCAAAGAACAAGAATGGATGGGAGGGGAATAGAAAAAAAAATAATACAAAACCAGTCTGTCTCTGAAGAGGCGCAGAGGCAGCAGGGAGAAGGATCAGGTCCGGCCACGTGGCTGAGGATCAGGGGAGCAGCTGCAGTAGCTCTCATCCAGCAGAGGCAGGAGCCAAAAAGGAGCTCCAACAGCTATGAGGTCCTGCTTTTTATACCCTTGCTGGGCAGGGAGGGGGGAGTGGAACAGACTCAGCTTTCCCAGGGGGGAGACGCCCTTCAGGGAGTGTAAAGTACCGCAAGCCCTCCCCCCTGCTTTCTTCTTTTGTTTTCAGAAAAAGGTGTTAACCCACCACACTCCTCTATCCCTCCCTCCCCTCCCCCGGGGAGAGAGAAGCTCCAGAGCCTGGGGGGCTGCCCCTGGAGGGTTTCTTCCTCCTCCACCTCTCCTCCTCCTTTTCTTCTTGGTCCTTCTTGAAGCTCCTCTTCTCAGCCAACATGGATTTAGGAAGGGCAGGTCCTGCCTGACCAACCTGATCTCCTTCTATGATCAGGTGACTGCCTGGTGGATGGGGGGAGGCCTGTGGATGTGGTCTACCTAGACTTCAGCAAGGCCTTTGACACCGTCCCCCACAGCAAACTGCTGACTAAGCTGCCAGCCCATGGATTGGACCATTACACTCTGTGCTGGGTTAGGAACTGGCTGGAGGGCCGGGCCCAGAGAGTGGTCTTGAACGGTGCCACATCCAGCTGGAGGCCAGTCACCAGTGGTGTCCCCCAGGGATCAGTGCTGGGCCCTGTCCTCTTCAACATATTCGTTGATGATCTGGATGAAGGGGTAGAGTCAGTCATCAGCAAGTTTGCAGATGACACCAAGTTAGGGGCAGATGTTAGTTAGAGGGTAGAAAGGCTCTGCAGAGGGACCTCGACCGACTGGACAGATGGGCAGAGTCCAATGGGATGGCTTTCAACAAGTCCAAGTGCCGAGTGCTGCACTTTGGCTACAGCAATCCCATGCAGAGCTAGAGGCTGGGGTCGGAGTGGCTGGAGAGCTCCCAAACAGAGAGGGACCTGGGTGTGCTGATCGACAGCCACCTGAATATGAGCCAGCAGTGTGCCCAGGTGGCCAGGAGGGCCAATAGCATCCTGGCCTGCATTAGGAATACTGTGGCCAGCAGGAGCAGGGAGGTCATAGTGCCCCTGTACTCTGCTTTGGTTAGGCCACACCTTGAGTACTGTGTCAAGTTCTGGGCTCCAGTTCTGGGCTCCTCAGTTTAAGAAGGACATTGAAACACTTGAGCGTGTCCAGAGAAGGGCAACAAGGCTGGGGAGAGGCCTTGAACACAAGCCCTATGAGGAGAGGCTGAGGGAGCTGGGATTGTTTAGCCTGGAGAAGAGGAGGCTCAGGGGTGACCTCATTGCCCTCTCCAACTACCTGAAAGGTGGTTGTAGCCAGGAGGGGGTTGGCCTCTTCTCCCAGGCAACCAGCACCAGAACAAGGGGACACAGTCTCAAGCTGCGCCAGGGGAGGTTCAGACTCGAGGTGAGGAGGAAGTTCTTCACCGAGCGAGTCATTCTGCATTGAAACGGGTTGCCCAGGGAGGTGGTTGAGTCATCGACCCTGGAGGCGTTCAAGGGGAGATTGGACGTGGCACTTGGTGCCATGGTCTAGTCCTGGGGTCTGTGTTGATAGGTTGGACTCGATGATCCTCGAGGTCCTTTCCAACCTAAGTGATACTGTGAGACTGTGATACTGTGATCTGTAGGGTGCCGGGAGCCCGAGGGGGCGAGCGGCTCCGGCAGGTGCCGGGGCCGCCGGGCTTCGAGCCGGTCCGGGCCGCGGCTGGAACCGCAAGTTAGACGTGGTCCCCGGGACGAGGGCTGCCTGGTATCGCCCGCCCAGCCCCCCCACACCCCCCCCCCCCCCCCCACCGCCGCGGCGTAAATGAAGAGAGGCAGTCGGCACGAAACCTACTTTTATTAAGTGTTGTTTTCTTCAAGCGTCTCTCATGAAAGGTTGTGTTATGAAGGACGGGGGGCTGGAGGGAGGACGGGGGGCTGTAGGGAGGAGGGGGGCTGTAGGGAGGAGGGGGGCTGTAGGGAGGAGAAGGGCTGCAGCTAGGAGGGGGGCTGTAGGGAGGAAAGGGGCTGTAGGGAGGAGGGGGGCTGGAGGGAGGACGGGGGGCTGTAGGGAGGAGGGGGGCTGTAGGGAGGAGGGGGTCAGTAGGGAGGAGGGGGTCTGCAGGGAGGAGGGGGGCTGTAGGGAGGAGGGGGGCTGTAGGGAGGAGGGGGGCTGTAAGGGGTAGGGGGGCTGTAGGGAGGAGGGGGGCTGTAGGGGGTAGGGGGGCTGCAGGGAGAAGGGGGGCTGTAGGGAGGAAAGGGGCTGCAGGGAGAAGGAGGGCTGTAGGAAGAATGAGGGGCTGTAGGGAGGATGGGGGGCTGTAGGGAGGAGGGGGGGCTGTAGGGAGAATGGGGGGCTGTAGGGAGGAGGGGGGCAGTAGGGGGTAGGGGGGCTGCAGGGAGGAGGGGGGCTGTAGGGAGGAGGGGGGCTGTAGGGAGGAAAGGGGCTGTAGGGAGGAGGGGGGCTGTAGGGAGAATGGGGGGCAGTAGGGAGGACGGGGGGCTGTAGGGAGGGGGGGGGGCTGTAGAGAGAATGGGGGACTGGAGGGAGGAGGGGGGCTGCATGGTGAAGGGGGGCTGTAGGGAGGAAAGGTGCTTCTTGTTTTGTTTCGATTTCCACCACACAATTTCATTTCATTTCATTTCATTTCATTTCGTTTAGTTTCGTTTAGTTTCGTTTTGTTTCGTTTGAAGCAGACCGTCCAACAAAGAACTGCTCGCTCTACTGTCCTTTCCAGTAGGAGAACGTGTCAACAATGAACCATAACTTGTGCTGAACAGCAACTGTGGAAACAACTTACTGACAACAATTCTTGAGATGACACAGAAGGGCAGCAACAAAAATAAGGAGAACAGCGCAGATGGAGACACCGAGCAGCGAATAAACTAGCACTGTAAGCCGCCTTCGACCAACCACTACCAGATCCGGATGCAGCCTGGTGCGATGGGCAGCGCCAGCTCTCCTCCTGAGAAAAGAATCGATTGATCATCCAAAAGGGAATAGCCTTGCTTTTGTTTCAATCAACCAGAACCTTAACAGAACTAACCTTTTGGGTTGGTGTGGAGGGCTAACGATTGCTACTCTCGGCCTCTCCTCCCTGCTGGGTGTCCGTGGCCTAACAGCCTAAGAGCGAGAAGACATTTCAGGGTTACAGCCAAGTGAGGAAGTATTGTCTGGGTTTTGATGACAATACTGCAGAGAAACGTTACCCTTGGCGGACTGGCCGGCATCTCAGAAAGCTCTGGGAATGGATCCGGGATGATCTCGTCCTCTTTGGCGGTGGCCATCTCTTCCACCTCCGAAGGAGGGGGGCTGCAGCGAGGAGGGGGTCTGCAGGGAGGAGGGGGGCTGCAGCGAGGAGGGGGTCTGCAGGGAGGAGGGGGGCTGCAGGGAGGAGGGGGGCTGTAGGGAGGAGGGGGGCTGTAGGGAGGAGGTGGTCTGCAGGGAGGAGGGGGTCTGGAGGGAGGAAGGGGGCTGTAAGGAGGAGGGGGTCTGGAGGGAGGAAGGGGGCTGTAGGGAGGAGGGGGGCTGCAGGGAGGAAAGGTGGTGCAGGGAGGAAGGGGGTTGCAGGGAGGAAGGTGGCTGCAGGGATGAGGGGGTCTGGAGGGAGGAAGGGGGCTGCAGGGATGAGGGGGGCTGCAGGGACTGCAGGGTTATAAGGTGGGGGTAAGTGATGTAGTGGTTCCCACTTTTCACGTTCTGGCTCTTCCTCTTCCTCTTCCTCCACTTTGAAATCTGTTACTGCCGCTGCTGACCAGACGCTGCCTTGCCAGCGAGTGGCATATTCCCTCTCCTCCTGATGAAAAGGCTCCTCATTCTTAACAGAAGGTTGAGAGCCTGACAGATCCATCCTTCCGAGGACCCCTATGGGGGCCACAACAAATTGTCTGCTCTGCTCTTCTCTCTAGCCCATTTCTCCCTCCAATAATCTAGCACTGGTCCCTGATCTTTATCCCGCGGATTCGGATTCTCTTCCCACTCCGCTCATTGGAACCCCAGAGGGCTGTCCGGGCGTATAGCCCTGGGGACCCTTTCGCTCCCCTTTATCCCGGGGCTGCTCTCTTTACCCGACCCCTGCCCCGTTTCCCGAGGGCCACGCTTTCCGGCCCCAACCGCTTCATCCCTTCCCTGGCCAAGTCCCTCGCCACAGCTTGGAAACGCAGGGAGAAGGACTCCACAATCCCTTCGTGAGACCGGACTGGCCAGCTCACGTCTCACGCACACGCTCTCACTGACCTCAATCCCCGCCCAACCGCACAATCCTTACAGCCCTTTTCTTGCCCGGCTCTTTGTGCACTACAACTACAGGCAGTCGCCACAGTTGGCAGCTCCTTCCCTTGCCTTTACCTTACAACTTTTGGCTGAGTCTCACCACCTTCCGAGAGGCTTCCGGGATCCTTCTCCCGGGCCGCCGAAACCGGCGGGGGCTTCCCCCCCCCTTCCGATAAAGTCCGTGCAGCCGTCACAGGCAGGGCAATCACGTCGGGGGGGCACCGAATTGGGAGAAGCAAACTCACTGCTGAAAATGTATGAGCAGTTCATTAGCAAAGAAAGGCAACACAGCGCTGGGCGCAGAGCGAGTTTGCCGGAGGCGCGCCCCAACACCACCAGGTGACCTTCAATAGACGGCAAACAGACAGATTCATCTATTAAAATAGACATAGTTGCATAGTTTCATTCAGGGTTGGAAGGGACCACAAGGATCATCTAGTTCCAACCCCCCTGCCATGGGCAGGGACACCCCACACTAGATCAGGCTGGACAGAGCCTCATCCAGCCTGCTCTTAAACACCCCCAGGGACGGGGCCTCGACCACCTCCCTGGACAACCCATTCCAGGGTCTCACCACTCTCATGCTGAAGAACCTCCTCCTCACATCTAGCCTGAATCTCCCCACCTCCAGCTTCATTCCATTCCCCCTACTCCTATCACTACCTGAGATCCTGAGAAGCCCTTCCCCAGCCTTCCTGTAGGCCCCCTTCAGATACTGGAAGGCTACAATTAGGTCACCTCGGAGCCTTCTCTTCTGCAGACTGAACAGCCCCAACTCCTTCAGTCTGTCCTCACAGGAGAGGTGCTCCAGCCCTCTGCTCATCCTTGTGGCCCTTCTCTGGACACGTTCCAGCACCTCCACATCCCTCTTGGAATAGGGGCTCCAGAACTGGACCCAGTAATCCAGGCGGGGTCTCCCCAGGGCTGAGGAGAGGGGGAGGATCACCTCCCTCCACCTGCTGGCCACACTTCTCCTGCTGCAGCCCAGGAGCTGATTGGCTTTGCGGGTTGCAAGAGCACATTGAGAGCTCCTGGTGAGCTTTTTGTCCCCCAGCACCCCCAAGGCTCTCTCCTCAGGGCTGCTTTCCAGCCACTCCCTGCCCAGCCTGCATTTGTGCCTGGGATTGCCTCGACCCAGCTGCAGGACCCTGCCCTTGCTCTTATTGAACTTCATGAGGTTGGCTTGTGCCCAACTCTCCAGCCTGTCAAGGCCTGTCAGTGCTAGCCTAGTCCCCCCACCCCCCCCCCCCCCCGCCGAACATTCACTGCAGCCGAGAGCTTGCCGCTCGACGCCTACCCCACCCGCCCCGCCCGGCCCCCCGCTGCCATCCGGCGCTGCCCCGGCCGCTGCGCCCCGCCTCTCCTCGCTCCCCCCACCCGGCAGCCGGCCGCCGGCCACGGCAAGTCCTTGCCCTTCCCTCTTGCCGCTGCTGCCACCCCCGGCCCCCCACACCCCCGGCCCCCGTTACCGGTTTGCGAGGAGCCCCCCCGCCCGCCGATATCTCTCGCCGCTGCCCCCCCCCTCCCCCCCCGCTGCCGCTCCCTGCCCCCCGAAGCCGCTAGCAGCTGGGCACCCCCCGCCAAAGCCGCCGCGGCTTCCCCTTCCCACATTGGTCCCTGCAGGGGGGAGGTCGCGCTCCGCCGCTCCGGATCGCGACGCGGGCTGCCTCTTCCCTCCTGGCCTGCCCGCCTGCTCTTAGCCCCTGCGACGGAGGCGGCACTATTAGGGGTGCCGCGTGCCGCCGTTATCTCTCACCGCTGCCCCTCCCGTCTGTCGTCCCCCGGCTCCAAAAACTTGCTGCTCTCCACGTTGGAGCCTTCAGTGGGGAGGTTGCGCTCCGCTCCTCCGGCCCTAAAGCCGCCCTCGCCCGCACCCCGGCTTGCCGCTTGGCTCGGCTGCCCGCCCGCCCGCTAATCCCCCCAACGCCCCCACCCCAAAAACCCCCCAGCCCTACCGCGTGCCGCTCGCCCTCTCTCCCTAGCCTGCTCCCCCCGCTGGCGCTTGCTGCCGCCGCCGTCCGGCCCTCCCGCCCCACCCCGGGGCAGTCCATTCCAATGGGCAATCACTTTCTCCGTGGAAAACTTCCTCCTGACCTCCAGTCTCAACTTCCCCTGGCGCAGCCTGAGACTGTGGCCTCTTCTTCTGGTGCTGGCTGCCTGGGAGAAGAGACCAACCTCTGCCTCTTTACAACCCCACTTCAGGCACTTGGAGAGAGCAAGAAGGTCACCCCTCAGTCTCCTCCTCTCCAGGCTAAGCAACCCCAGCTCCCTCAGCCTCTCCTCACAGGGCTGTGTTCCAAGCCCCTCACTAACTTCGTTGCCCTCCTCTGGACTCGTTCCAGCAAGTCAACCTCCTTCCTAACCTTTAATTTCATTTAATTTCATTTTCCACCACACAATTTCAGTTCACTTCATCTCATTTCATTTCATTTCATTTCATTTCATTTCATTTCATTTCATTTCATTTCATTTCATTTCATTTCATTTCATTTCATTCCATTCCCTTCCATTCCATTTAATTTCATTTCATTTCATTCCATTCCATTTCATTTCATTTCATTTCATTTCATTTCATTTCATTTCATTTCATTTCATTTCATTTCATCTCATTTAATTTCATTTCATTTTATTTCATTTTGTTTCATTTAGTTTTGTTTCATTTAGTTTTGTTTCATTTAGTTTCATTTAGTTTCCTTTTCCACCACACAACATTTCATTTCATTTTCCACCACACAATTTCATTTCATTTCATTTCATTTAGTTTCCTTTTCCACCACAAAATTTCATTTCATTTCATTTCGTTTTGTTTCATTTTGTTTCAATTTTCACCACACAATTTCATTTCATTTCATTTCATTTCATTTCATTTTGTTTCATTTCATTTCATTTCATTTCATTTCATTTCATTTCATTTCATTTCATTTCATTTCGTTCCGTTCCATTTTATTTCGTTTCGTTATGATTCATTTCATTTGTTTTTCCACCACACAATTTCATGTCATTTCATTGCATTTCATTTCATTTCGTTTCATTTCGTTTCATTTCGTTTCGTTTAGTTTCGTTTCTTTTCGGTTTGTTTCGTTTAGTTTCATTAAGTTTCGTTTTGTTTTCCACCACAGAGTTTCATTTCATTTCATATCATTTCATTTCATTTCATTTCATTTCATTTCATTTCATTTCATTTCATTTCATTTCATTTCATTTTCTACCTCACAATTTCATTTCATTTCATTTCATTTCATTTCATTTCATTTCATTTCATTTCATTTCATTTCATTTCATTTCATTTTCTACCTCACAATTTCATTTCATTTCATTTCATTACATTTCATTTCATTCCATTTCGTTTAATTTCGTTTCATCACGTTTCATTTAGTTTGGATTCATTTGGTTTTGATGCGCTTCCATTAGTTTAGTTTTGTTAAGTTTTCCACCACACAATTTAATTTCATTTCATATGATTTAATTTAATTTAATTTAATTTAATTTCATTTCATTTTCCATCACACAATTTCAGTTCACTTCATCTCATTTCATTTCATTTCATTTCATTTCATTTCATTTCATTTCATTTCATTTCATTTCATTCCATTTCATTTCATTCCATTTCATTCCATTCCATTCCATTCCATTCCATTCCATTCCATTTCATCTCATTCCATTTCATTTCATTTCATTCCATTTAATTTCATTTCATTTGATTTAATTTCATTTCATTTCATTTTCCACCTCACAATTTCATTTTATTTCGTTTCATTTGATTTCATTTAGTTTCGTTTTCCACCACAAAATTTAATTTAATTTCATTTCATTTCATTTCATTCTATTTCATTTCATTTCATTTAGTTTAATTTCTTTTCGTTTCATTTTGTTTTGTTTCAATTTCCACCACACAATTTCATTTTATTTCATATCATTTCATATAATTTAATTTAATTTAATTTAATTTAATTTAATTTTCCACCACACAATTTCATATCATTTAATTTCATCTCATTTCGTCTCATTTCATTTCATTTCTTTTCATTTCATTTCATTTCATTTCGTTTCGTTTTGCTTCATTTCATTTAGTTTCATTTCGTTTCATTTTGATTCGTTTCGTTTTGTTTTCCACCACAATATTTCATTTCATTTCATTTCATTTCATTTCATTTCATTTCATTTCATTTCTTTTCATTTCACACCTCACAATTTCATTTTATTTCATTTCATTTCGTTTCATTTTGTTTTGTTTTGTTTCGTTTCATTTAGTTTCATTTTGTTTCGTTTCCACCACAGAACTTCATTTCATTTCATTTCATTTCATTTCATTTAGTTTCGTTTCGTTTTTGTTTAGTTTCATTTTCCACCGCACAATTTCATTTCATTTCATATCGTTTAATTTCATTTTGTTTCATTTCATTTTGTTTTGTTTTGTTTCATTTAGTTTTGTTTCGTTTTCCACCTCAGAATTTCATTTCATTTAATTTCGTTTCATCTTCGTTTCATTTAGTTTCGTTGCATTTTGTTTCGTTTTCCACCACACAACTTCATTTCCTTTCATTTCATTTCATTTCATTTCATTTCATTTCATTTCATTTCATTTCATTTCATTTTCCTCCACAGAATTGGTGTGGTGGAAAATGAAACAAAACGAAAAGAAACGAAACTAAATGAAATGAAATGAAATGAAATTAAATGAAATGAAATGAAAGGAAATGAAAGGAAATGAAAGGAAATGAAATGACATGAAATTGTGGTGGTGGATAAAGAAATGAAATGAGTCATAACGAAACAAAATAAAACAGAACGGAACAAAATGAAATGAAATGAAATGGAATGAAATGAAATGAAATTGTCTGGAGGAAATTGAAAACAAACGAAACAAAACGAAATTAAATGAAATGAAATTTTGTAGTAGAAAATGAAACGAAATGAAATGAAATGAAATGAAATGAAATGAAATGAAATGAAATGAGATGAGATGAGATAAAATGAAATGAAATTAAATGAAGCTGTGTGGTGGAAAACGAAAGAAAATGAAACAAAATGAAACTAAATGAAATGAAACAAAACAAAACGAAATAAAATGAAATGAAATGAGATGAAATGAAATTGTGAGGTGGAAAACAAAACAAAAGGGAAACGAAACGAAACAAAACGAAACGAAATGAAACGAAACGAAACGAAATGAAATGAAATGAAATGAAATGAAATGACATGAAATGAAATGAAATGAAATGAAATGAAATGAAATGAAATGAAATTAACTCCTCCTCCGTTTCCTCCTCCTCCTTTCCTCCTCCTCCTTTCCTCCTCCTCCTTTCCTTCTCCTCCTTTCCTCCTCCTCCTTCCTTTCCTCCTCCTTCTTTCCTCCTCCTCCTTTCCTCCTCCTCCTTCCCTCCTACTCCTTCCCTCCTCCTCCCTTTCCTCCTCCTCCTTCTTTCTCCTTTCCTTCTCCTCCTTTCCTCCTCCTCCTTTCCTCCTCCTTTCTTCCTCCTCCCCTTTCCTCCTCCCTTCCTTTCCTCCTCCATCCTTTCCTCCTCCTCCCTTCTCCTCCTCCCTTCTCCTCCTCCTTCCTCCTCCTTCCTTTCCTCCTTCCCTTCCTCCTCCTTCCTCCTCCTCCTCCTTCCCTCCCTCCTCCTCCTCCCCCACCCTTTCCCTCACCCTCCTCCTCCTCCTCCTCCTCCCCTTCTCTTCCAGGAAGCAGGAGGAGAGGGTGCAGCAGGTGAGGAAGAGGCTGGACGAAGCCCCTCATGGATGACATCCTCTCGGGGGTCCCCCGACCCCCCCAGGGGGGAGCTGGAGCTGGCCCTGGGCAATGGAGAGGAGGCTTAGGGAGCCCCAAGGCACAGCCAGCAGGTGAGGAAAACCTCCTCCCTCTCCCCTCCCCCTTCCCTCCTCCTAGTCTTCCTTCCCTTCCCTTCCCTTCCCTTCCCTTCCCTTCCCTTCCCTTCCCTTCCTTCCCTTCCCTCTCCCTTCCCTTCCCTTCCCTTCCCTTCCCTCTCCCTTCCCTTCCCTCTCACCTTCACCTTTCCCCCTTCCCCTCTCCCTTCCCCTCTCCCTCTCCCTTCCCCTCTCCCTCCCCTCTCCCCCTCCCCTCCCTAACCCTCTCTCACCTCTCTTCCAGGTACTTCCTCCCTCTCCACACCACCCCCAGGGGAGACCTCCGACCCTCTCCCCACTCAGGCCTCCAGCAGCACTTTCTTGGACCACCCTTGGACCTTCCTCTTCCTCTTCCTCCTCCTCCCCTCAGCAGAAGACCTTCCAGGGGCTGCCTGGGGGTGGGAGGCCAACTTCCTCCCTCCCTCTCTCCCTCCCTCCCTCCTCCAAGAGGAGGAAGAAGCAACCCAGGAGGGGAGAGAGGAACTCCCTGGACTCTCAGCTCCCCTTGGGGCCTTCAGAAGGCCTCAGGCCTGGGGCCTTGGACTTCACTTTGAGGGGGGGGAGGGGAGAGAGGGGGAGAGGGGAAGGGGAGAGGGAGGGAGAGGGAGGGACCCAGTGGGGACCTCTGTGGGCTCCTCCAGGAGAGCTTTGGAAGCTTCTCCTGCTTTGGGCTTTGGACTTTGCCCTCTCCCTTCCTTCCCTCTCCCTTCCTCCCTCTCCCTTCCTCCCTCTCCCTTCCTCCCTCTCCCTTCCTCCCTCTCCCTCCTTCCTCTCCCTCCTTCCTCTTCCTCCTTCCTCTCCCTACTTCCCTATCCCTCCTTCCCTCTCCCTCCTTCCCTCTCCCTCCTCCTCCCTCTCCCTCCATCCTCTCCCCTCCATCCTCTCCCTCCATCCTCTCCCTCCTTCCTCTCCCTCTTCTCTCTCCCTCCTTCCTCTCCCTCCTTCCTCTCCCTACTTCCCTATCCCTCCTTCCCTCTCCCTCCTTCCCTCTCCCTCCTCCCTCCCTCTCCCTCCATCCTCTCCCTCCATCCTCTCCCTCCATCCTCTCCCTCCTTCCTCTCCCTCTTCCCTCTCCCTCCTTCCCCTCCCTCCTTCCTCCCCCTCCTTCCTCCCCCTCCTTCCTCCCCCTCCTTCCTCTCCCTCCTTGCCTCCTCCCTCTTCCCTCTCCCTCTTCCCTCTCCCTCCTTCCCTCTCCCCTCCCCCCTCCCCCCCCCCTCCCTCCCTCCTCCTACTCATCCTCCTTCTCCCCTCCTCCCAGAGGAGGAAGCAGCTCAGGACCCCTCCCCACCCCCTCCCTCTCCCTCTCCCTCTCCCTCTCCCTCTCCCTCTCCCTCTCCCTCTCCCTCTCCCCTCTCCCTCTCTCCTCTCCCTCTCCCTCTCCCTCTCCCTCTCCCTCCTCCCTCTCCCTCCCCACCCCAGGGCTGTGGAGGGGCAGCACTGCACAAGGAGAAGTAAAGAACCTCCCAAGGGCCTTCCTCCCACGTTGTCTTCTTCTGGGGGGTGGCCACCAGGACCCTGGGGGGGCATGGAAAGACCTCAGGAGCTCCAAGGAGGACCTGGAAGGACCTCAGGAGCTCCAAGGAGGACCTGGAAGGACCTTAAGAGGTCCAAGAAGGACCTCAAACCCCTTGGAGATGACCTCCAAACCCCCTGGAGATGACCCTCCAGGACCACTTTGGACCACCCTGGACACCCCTGGACCACCCTGGGCCACCCTGGGCCAACCCTGGGCCACCTCAACCCCCCCAGGAAGCCACCAGGAGGACCTCAAGGTGTAGCCAAAAGCCTTTATTGAAGGAGGACCTCAAGGAGAGGACTTCCAGGAGGACCTCTCCCCTCCCTCTCCCCCTCCCCCTTGGGCCTCCTCCCTCCCTCCCTCCCCTCCCCCGGGGAGAGGGAAGCTCCAGAGCCTGGGGGGCTGCCCCTGGAGGGTTTCTTCCTCCTCCTTCTCTCCTCCTCCTCCTCTTCTTGGTCCTTCTTGGAGCTGCACATTGGCCACAACAACCCCAGGCAGTGCTACAGGCTGGGGGCAGAGTGGCTGAGAGCAGCCAGGCAGAGAGGGACCTGGGGACGCTGGTCGATGGTAGGCTGAACATGAGCCTGCAGTGTGCCCAGGCGGCCAAGAGGGCCAATGGCATCCTGGCCTGCCTCAGGAACAGTGTGGCCAGCAGGAGCAGGGAGGTCATTCTGCCCCTGTACCCTGCACTGGTTAGGCCATACCTCGAGTCCTGTGTCCAGTTCTGGGCCCCTCAGTTTAGGAAGGAGGTTGACTTGCTGGAACGAGTCCAGAGAAGGGCAAGGAAGTTAGTGAGGGGCTTGGAACACAGCCCTGTGAGGAGAGGCTGAGGGGAGCTGGGGTTGCTTAGCCTGGAGAGGAGGAGGCTCAGGGGTGACCTTCTTGCTCTCTCCAACTGCCTGAAGGGGGGTTGTAAAGAGGCAGAGGTTGGTCTCTTCTCCCAGGCAGCCCAGCAGCAGAAGAAGAGGACACAGTCTCAGGCTGCGCCAGGGGAAGTTGAGGCTGGAGGTCAGGAGGAAGTTTTCCACGGAGAGAGTGATTGCCCATTGGAATGGACTGCCCCGGGGCGGGGCGGAGGGCCGGACGGCGGCGGCAGCAAAGCGCCGGCGGGGGGAGCAGGCTAGGGAGAGAGGGCGAGCGGCACGCGGTAGGGGCTGGGGGGTTTTTGGGGTGGGGGCGTTGGGGGGATTAGCGGGCGGGCGGGCAGCCGAGCCAAGCGGCAAGCCGGGGCGCGGGCGAGGGCGGCTTTAGGGCCGGAGGAGCGGAGCGCAACCTCCCCACTGCAGGGGCCAATGTGGGAAGGGGAAGCCGCCGCGGCTTTGGCGGGGGGTGCCCCAGCTGCTAGCGGCTTCGGGGGGCAGGGAGCGGCAGCGGGGGGGGGAGGGGGGGGGCAGCGGCAAGAGATAACGGCGGGCGGGGGGGGGGCTCCTCGCAAACCGTTAACGGGGGGCCGGGGGTGTGGGGGGCCGGGGGTGGCAGCAGCGGCAAGAGGCAAGGGCAAGGACTTGCCGTGGCCGGCGGCCGGTTGCCGGGTGGGGGGAGCGAGGAGAGGCGGGGCGCAGCGGCCGGGGCAGCGCCGGATGGCAGCGGGGGGGGCCGGGCGGGGCGGGTGGGGTAGGGGGCCTAGGCTAGCACTGACAGGCCTTGACAGGCTGGAGAGTTGGGCACAAGCCAACCTCATGAAGTTCAAGAAGAGCAAAGGGCAGGGTCCTGCAGCTTGGGTCGAGGCAATCCCAGGCACAAATGCAGGCTGGGCAGGGACTGGCTGGAAAGCAGCCCTGAGGAGAGAGCCTTGGGGGTGCTGGGGGACAAAAAGCTCCCCAGGAGCTCTCAATGTGCTCTTGCAGCCCGCAAAGCCAATCAGCTCCTGGCTGCAGCAGGAGAAGTGTGGCCAGCAGGTGGAGGGAGGTGATCCTCCCCCTCTCCTCAGCCCTGGGGAGACCCCGCCTGGATTACTGTGTCCAGTTCTGGAGCCCCTATTCCAAGAGGGATGTGGAGGTGCTGGAACGTGTCCAGAGAAGGGCCACAAGGATGATCAGAGGGCTGGAGCACCTCTCCTGTGAGGACAGACTGGAAGGAGTTGGGGCTGTACAGTCTGCAGAAGAGAAGGCTCCCAGGTGACCTCATTGTGGCCTTCCAGGATCTGAAGGGGGCCTACAGGAAGGCTGGGGAAGGGACTTCTCAGGATCTCAGGTAGTGATAGGACTAGGGGGAATGGAATGAAGCTGGAGGTGGGGAGATTCAGGCTAGATGTGAGGAGGAGGTTCTTCAGCATGAGAGTGGTGAGACCCTGGAATGGGTTGTCCAGGGAGGTGGTCGAGGCCCCGTCCCTGGGGGTGTTTAAGAGCAGGGTGGATGAGGCTCTGTCCAGCCTGATCTAGTGTGGGGTGTCCCCTGCCCATGGCAGGGGGGTTGGAACTAGATGATCCTTGTGGTCCCTTCCAACCCTGAATGAAACTATGAAACTATGTCTATTTTAATAGATGAATCTGTCTGTTTGCCGTCTATTGAAGGTTCACCTGGTGGTGTTGGGGCGCGCCCTCCGGCAAACTCGCTCTGCGCCCAGCGCTGTGTTGCCTTTCTTTTCTAATGAACTGGTCATAAATTTTCAGCAGTGAGTTTGCTTCTCCCAATTCGGTGCCCCCCGGACGTGATTGCCCTGCCTGTGACGGCTGCACGGACTTTATCGGAAGGGGGGGGGGGCGCCCCCGCCGATTTCGGCGGCCCGGACGAAGGATCCCGTAAGCCTCTCGGAAGGTGGTGAGACTCAGCCAAAAGTTGTAAGGTAAAGGCAAGGAAGGAGCTGCCAACTGTGGCGACTGACCTGTAGTTGTAGTGCACAAAGAGCCGGGCAAGAAAAGGGGCTGTAAGGATTGGTGCGGTTGGGCGGGGATTGAGGTCAGTGAGAGCGTGTGCGTGAGCCGTGAGCTGGCCAGTCCGGTCTCACGAAGGGATTGTGGAGTCCTTCTCCCTGCGTTTCCAAGCTCTGGCGAGGGACTCGGCCAGGGAAGGGCTGAAGCGGTTGGGGCCGGAAAGCGTGGCCCTCGGGAAACGGGGCAGGGGTCGGGTAAAGAGAGCAGCCCCGGAAAAAGGGGAGCGAAAGGGTCCCCAGGGCTATACGCCCGGACAGCCCTCTGGGGTTCCAATTAGCGGAGTGGGAAGAGAATCCGAATCCGCGGGATAAAGCTCAGGGAGCAGTGATAGATTATTGGAGGGAGAAATGGGCTAGAGAGAAGAGCAGAGCAGACAATTGGTTGTGGCCCCCATAGGGGTCCTCGGAAGGATGGATCTGGCAGGCTCTCAACCTTCTGTTAAGAATGAGGAGCCTTTTTCATCAGGAGGAGAGGGAATATGCCGCTGGCTGGCAAGGCAGCGTCTGGTCAGCAGCGGCAGTAACGGATTTGAAGGTGGAGGAAGAGGAAGAGGAAGAGGAAGAGCAGAACCTGAAAAGTGGGAACCACTGCATCACTTACCCCCACCTTATAACCCTGCAGTCCCCTGCAGCCCCCCCTCCTCCCTGCAGCCCCCCTACCCCCTACAGCCCCCCTCCTCCCTACAGCCCCCCTCCTCCCCTGCAGCCCTTCTACACCCCTACAGCCCCCCTCCTCCCTACAGCCCCCCTCCTCCCTGCAGCCCCCCTCATCCCTACAGCCCCCCTCCTCCCTACAGCCCCCCTCCTCCCTACAGCCCCTTTCCTCCTCCCTGCAGCCCCCCTACCCTCTACAGCCCCCCTCCTCCCTACAGCCCCCCTACCCCCTACAGCCCCCCTCCTCCCTACAGCCCCCCTCCTCCCTGCAGCCCCCCCAACCCCGTACAGCCCCCCCTCCTCCCTGCAGCCCCCCTACCCCCTACAGTCCCCATCCTCCCTACAGCACCCCTCCTCCCTGCAGCCCCCCAACCCTGTACAGCCCCCCTCCTCCCTGCAGCCCCCCTACTCCCTACAGCCCCTTTCCTCCCTACAGCCCCCCTCCTCCCTGCAGACACCCTCCTCCTGCAGCCCCCCTCCTCCCTACAGCCCCCCATCCTCCCTACAGCTCCCCATTCTCCCTGCAGCCCCCCTCCTCCCTACAGCCCCTTTCCTCCCTGCAGACCCCCCTCCTCCCTGCAGATCCCCTCCTCCCTGCAGCCACCCCTCCTCCCTACAGCCCCCATTCTCCCTACAGCCCCCCTCCTCCCTACAGCCCCCCCGTCCACCCTACAGCCCCCCATTCTCCCTACAGCCCCCCTCCTCCCTACAGCCCCCCGTCCACCCTACAGCCCCCATTCTCCCTACAGCCCCCCTCCTCCCTACATCCCCTTTCCTCCCTACAGCTCCCCTTCTCCCTGCAGGCCCCCTACCCCCTTCAGCCCCCCTCCTCCCTACAGCCCCTCCTCCTCCCTACAGCCCCCCATTCTCTCTACAGCCCCCCCTTGTCCCTGCAGCCCCCCTCCTCCCTGCAGCCCCCCTACCCCCTACAGCCCCCCTCCTCCCTATAGCCCCCCTCCTCCCTGCAGCCCCCCCTACCCTCTACAGCCCCCCTCCTCCCTCCAGCCCCCCTCCTCCCTCCTCAGCCTCCGTCCTCCTGCAGCCCCCCTCCTCCCTGCAGCCCCCCTCCTCCCTAGAGCCCCCCTCCTCCCTACAGCCCCCCATTCTCCCTACAGCCCCCCTCCTCCCTACAGCCCCTTTCCTCCCTAGAGCCCCCCTCCTAGCTGCAGCCCTTCTCCTCCCTACAGCCACCCTCCTCGCTGGAGACCCCCTCCTCCCTACAGCCCCCCATGCTCCCTACAGCCCCCCTCCTCCCTACAGACCCCCTCCTCCCTACAGCCCCCCGTCCTCCCTCCAGCCCCCCCGTCCTTCATAACCCAACCTTTCATGAGAGACGCTTGAAGAAAACAACACTTAATAAAAGTAGGTTTCGTGCCGACTGCCTCTCTTCATTTACGCCGCGGCGGGGGGGGGGGGGGGGGAGGGGGCCGGGCGGGCGATACCAGAGCGGCCCTCGTCCCGGGGACCACGTTCCAGCCGCAGGCTGGATGAGGCTCTGTCCAGCCTGATCTCGTGTGGGGTGTCCCTGCCCATGGCAGGGGGGGTTGGAACTAGATGATCCTTGTGGTCCCTTCCAACCCTGAATGAAACTATGAAACTAGGAAGGCTCTCTCCTCAGGGCTTGCTTTCCAGCCCACTCCCTGCCCAGCCTGCATTTGTGCCTGGGATTGCCTCGACCCAGCTGCAGGACCCTGCCCTTGCTCTTATTGAACTTCATGAGGTTGGCTTGTGCCCAACTCTCCAGCCTGTCAAGGCCTGTCAGTGCTAGCCTAGGCCCCTCCCCCCACCCCCCACCCCGCCGAACATTCACTGCAGCCGAGAGCTTGCCGCTCGACGCCTACCCCACCCGCCCCGCCCGGCCCCCCCGCTGCCATCCGGCGCTGCCCCGGCCGCTGCGCCCCGCCTCTCCTCGCTCCCCCCACCCCGGCAACCGGCCGCCGGCCACGGCAAGTCCCAGGGCAGGGGAACAGGTGCTGCCGGGCACCCCCGTGCTGCCTGCCGGCTTCCCTCCGCTGCATCCCCCCGCCGCCGGCTAATGAATAAAATGAAATGAAATTAAATGAAATAGAATGAAATTAAATTAAATGAAATTAAATGAAATTAAATTAAATTTTGTGGTGGAAAACGAAACAAAATGAAATGAAACGAAATAAAATGAAATTGTGAGGTGGAAAAATGAAATGAAATTAAATGAAATCAAATGAAATTAAATTAAATGGAATGAAATGAAATGAAATGAAATTCTGTGGTGGAAAATGAAATGAAATGAAATGAAATGAAATGAAATTAAATGAAATGAAATTAAATCATATGAAATGAAATTAAATTGTGTGGTGGAAAACTAAACAAAACTAAACTAATTGAAACGCATCAAAACCAAATGAATCCAAACTAAATGAAACGTAACGAAACGAAATGAAACGAAATGGAATTAAAATAAATGTAATTAAATGAAATGTAATGA